>NC_083109.1:17286963-17384463 GCF_949774975.1 Lagenorhynchus albirostris
CATGCTCTAGCGCACATGTTCTCCCCAGAAGGCCAGTGGTGGTGCTGCTTTACAGGGTTCTTGTCAGTGGGGACGGCGTGGAGTTCTAGAGGCTCAGGTGCAGCTGTGCTGGTTATGGCTTGAGATCCGGGTGCAGCTCACGGCATGCCGCTGCCATCTTGAATTGAGGTGTCGTGTGCAGCATCTCTGCACACGGCCCACTGCCGCCATCTTGAACTGAAGTGTCGTGCACGGCGCTTCTGCACGCAGGCCGCCGTCACCCGCTTGAACTGCAGTGTTGTCCGTGCGCAGGGCTCCTGCACGCACCGCCCACCGAGCTGGTGTTCTGGGTGCAGCCTTTTCGCCCTGGGGACTCTGGTCTGAAGTGCCTGGTGCGAGGCCTCTGCAGGCACCTGCCTGTGCGCAAGTGAAACTAGACTGAGCGCAAAGGAAAAGAAACCAAAAAAGGTTAGACTTTATTTTATTACCCAGATTCTATTTTTAGTTCCGGGGAATTGCTAATGGGCTTTGCTGGTGACAGAAGAGCTTATTAGAAGGGTGGGAATGATGCAAAACACCAAGACACAGTTTCCAGTACAGTGAGTCCTAAGTGAGGAAGGACCTTTGCGCTCTTTTTACGTGGCGGAGGTGAATGGAACGTAAACTTAGAAATCAGGCTGACCCGAGTTGGAGTGCTCATTCCACCAGTGACCAGCAGTCTGATCAGGGGCTGGCTTGGTAACCTCTGGACTGGGGTTAGGATTCCCTAGGACTGAGAGGACTGGAAGGAAGACTGCAGACTCTCCAGGCTTGGGGCCCCAGGGCTGCCCCTTCTTTCCAGGTGCTATGGTTTCCGTTCCTGCAGCCTCCAGCTTTACCTGCTTTATTTTTCTGTCCTTTGCATCATTCCCATATTCTTTCCTTTGCCTGGGGGACCACCCAGGTCTCAGAATTCCCTTTGCACCTCCAGAAGTGGCCCCAGGCAATGCACCAGAGAGCTTAAAGCACAGGAGCTGTATGTCATTTTGCATTTAACACCCCTCTTCCTCAAGTGTAAGCTCCATCAGGGCACGACTCAACTGTCCTGTTCATAGCTTTGTGTCCTCAGGCCCTAGAACTGGCCCAGTATGTCCTCAATTAATATTGAGTCAGTGAGTTTGCAGACGATTGAAATGTTAAGCTACTTGGAAACAGGATTAAAGGAAACAGAAAATTAGGGATGGCTGAAACACAGGCTTTTGGTTCAGAGCACTGTGCCGTGTGGTTTCAGGAGGCCTGGGTTCTGGGCCTGCTGTGTTGCTGACCAGCTCTGTGGCCTGGAGCAAGTTGCTTACCCTCTCTGGGCCCCAGTAGCCTTATGCATACAGTGAAGGGCCCTGATTAAGTTTCACCCCCCCCCCCCCACCGTGGTTCTAACTCAGCACAAGGGTTCTATGAGGCAGTTCTGCTGCTGCACAATTTGTTCTTTTACTGCGACCAGGGACCTTAAGAAACAAGAACAAGGAAAATCTAAAGCGTACGTGGGAGTGAGGTGGGACTGGGTTAAGGGAGGCTGGCGGGGGCAAATGGAGCATGGCAAGCCCATGGGCCACCCCTAGTGTAGTTCCAACCTTTGAAAAATTAACCTCTTTTTTTTTTGCTGGGTATTGGCAGCAATTAGAAGAGAAAGTACATTCCACACTCATGACGAATGAAACAATTATCTAATTTTGACCATTTCAAGCAAAATGTTGTCTTTACAAGCCTGATTTTTAAGACTTCGTACTAAATGTTTAGGCTTTGCAATATGGAAAATAACAGAAAGGTTATTTGCTTGAATTGAAAGACTGCTTTCCCGTGTTGGAAATGAAACTTCAATAACCTCTTTCCTTGATTCTCTGAGTAGTTGATGTTTGGAAAGGCTACTAGAAACGTACACAAAGTTCATAGGCAGTATGGCCAGAGGGACGTTCGGGGAGGACCTTAAGCAAAGCTGTTTAGTTTCTTTATGGCTCTGGGTTTTCTTTAACCTATAAAATGAAGGTAATGTGATTGGAGGATATGGAGATGAAACGAGGTAATGTGACAACACGGAAGAAATGCTTGTGCATGGGCACGTGGTAAGTCCTCTCTGTGGCCCCCCGTGCCTCCTTCCTGCCCTGTCTCAACGGGGGCTTCCCATGGGGGTGTGTTAACCTGTCTCTACTGAAGGAACAGCTGAGACCTTATCAGGCCTGAGCTCTGTGTGTGCGTGTGTGCTGTGACACTGGTCTCTGAAATCCTTAGGCCCTTTATACTAAGGGTGGCTGTCAGAGGTCCCTTGTCCAGTGTGCTTTCCTGGTCCTTGAATGGCTAGGCCTGGCCATTTTACCCTGGCCTGAGATGGGAGAGCCCACACGAAGGGTCTCATTTGCCAGTGTCAAGAGAGCCAGACCCCTTGGGAAGGTGGCCTGACCCTGTAGGAAAGGGGCAGGCACAGGGCTGGGGGGAGGCATCCCCTGCAGACTAGATAGAGCACCTTGGGCAGGTGGCTGGACCCACTTCCTGAATCCACTTCAGCTCCCGATTCTTCTGACTCTGCAGTTCCTCCCTAGCCCCTCTTCCCTGCCTCACAGGGAGCTGGAGAGGTGGACTGAACCCCAGCAGATGCCATGCCATGCCAAAGCAATCACCTGTGACCGTGATCTAGGTTTTACATCATTCCCCTATGCCATTCAGACACCTTAGGGCATAACCAGCTCTTCTCACTTCTCTTTCCTAGTTTGTTATAATTAACAAACTAGGAAAGAGAAGTGAGAAGAGCTGAGCCTGGAAGACGAGATGAGGGTCTTGCCATCACTGACCCATCTACTACTTTCATCTTATTTAGGAAATGAATTTAACAAATCTGTAAGCTTTTAGGGCTGGGTTCTGTTGATCAGTTATAAAATTACTCATTCATTCATGAGCATTTGTGACCTGAAATCTGAACATCACTGTGGGCTCAGCTTCTGTTTTCAAGGGGAAGAAAACATCCACAGAGAGTGATCCCCAGACACAAGGCTAGACTGTGCTTTCCCACTCTCACGTCTAGATAATCACAAACTGTGGCATACTGCGGTGGACCCTTCAGCAAGGGTGTGAACCCTGAAAGTCAGCATTCTGCAAGGTAGACTCAAGGAAGTAGCTCTCTTTGGTGGTCACAGCTGCTGTGGGCACATCAGGTTTGCACAACTTTAAGGTCATGCCTACTTCATTTCTGCCAACATAACTGGGTTTCAGGTTTTGCCAGAGCTCAGGCACTGTTACGTGGCACCATGGGTGTCCTATCTCATGCATCCAGGTTTGAGCCTCACTTCTTCTCTTCACCAACCTGTCACCATGTATGACTGAGAACCTCTCTGAATCTCAGTCTCTCCTTCTCTGAAATGGGAATGGGAGTACATGTCTGCCTCACCCTGTTACTGTACAAAGCAGTCCAGATAGTCGAAGTGAACATGCTTTGCGAGCTCAGCATCTCTGTATGGGTTGGTTGTTGCCACTATTATTGTGACCTTGATGCAGCTGGGCCCAAGCTTCCTGTTGCAAAGAAATGGAGCTTTCTCAGATCAAAAGGCCACCCCCTGCTTACCCAACCCAGCCCATCTGAGGGCGGATTAGAACTGTTGTGGCTGTAAATCCCCCAGCCGATATGGGCTGTAATACAGTAAATTATCACTTGTTTTGCAGCCTTGACAAGAAAAATAAATGCAATTACACTCATGAATGTTGAAAAATGAAGCAAAGCAATGTGGATCGGCGCATTTGAGGTGCTTTTCCAAATGAAAAGCTGTGTACAATGAATGCTAATGGGTGGGCTCCCTCCCTCCCACTCTTGGCATGTGGTGCAGTGTGATCTTTCTGAATTAAGGGAGCAGCTGTGCCAAGTGCCCTAGCCACAGGAGAGGTGGCCCCGGGTGGCCGCCCCAGTAGGCAGACTCCAGTGTCCAGACCCAAAATAGACCCGGTTTCCTAAAGCAGGTACCTGCGTGGTCTCAGTGGTGCTTCTGTACTTAGAGAACCTGGCATCTCTCTGCAGTTCTTCTGTCGTTCTGGGCAGCAAACATTCACCGAGCATGTACTGTGTGCCAGGCTTGATGCTGGTAGCAGTAGAGATGAATCTCACATGTCCTGCCCCTCCCCACCAACCTCCACTGTCATCAGGCCTGACGGGCATGAGCTAGCTCTGTGCCGGCCAACATGGTAGCCACACGGGGCTATTGAGTCCTTGAAATGTGGCCAGTCCAAACTGAGATGTGCTCTAGATGTAAAATGCAGACCACATCTCAGAATTGTAGGGTGTATATGTGTGTGTGTGTGTGTGTGTGTGTGTGTGTGTGTGTATGTGTGTATGTATATGTATATATATGCATACACATATAGTCTTATTAATATTTTATATTGTTCATATGTTGAGAAGATACTATCTTAGGTGTTTTGGGTTACGTAAAATACATTGAAAATAAAACTCATCTATTTATTTTTAACTATTTTGCTACGGCTACTAGAAAACTTAAAACTACAAAAATGTGGCTTGCCCTCTATTTCTATAGGACATCAGTGATCTGGCCCCTGCCTACCTGTTTCTTCATATCCTCCACCACACTCTTTTTGCTGGTGGCCATCCTGTCAGTTCATGAACCATAGCAGGCTCGTTCATGTCTCAGGACCTTTGCACTTGCTGTTCTTGCTTTCTCACTGGTAGGTTCTTCCCCAGTGCTTTCTCATATGTCACCTTTTGTGACAAATGTTCTCTGACTATCCTTTCTAAATACACCCCCGGCCCCTGTTACTCTTCATCAAAACATTCTTTCCTAGTCACTATTGTAATATTAAGTATTTTATTATTGAATAATTGTATATGTATTTTTTCCCCAAGGAGAACTTCACGGGGTGGGGCAGGGAGCTCAGCTATCTTTTTTTTCCCCCTGTTCTAATCTCAGTGCCTACCACAGCAATTAACACATAGTAGGTACTCAGTTTTTTAAATGAATGAATGAATGATTAAATGTCACATTAATGTCACAAGAAAAATATTTTGATCATTTTGAGATGTTGCAAAGACATCTGAGAATACTTCATAGTGGGTCCTAAATTATCAGTCCATTAAGGAAGGTCTGGGTGAGAAGCACATGGCATACGAAGGGTTTGATGAAGAGCTTGATGAAATAGAGGTGAGATCAGGATTAAGGAAATTAACAAGGCATGGTGAAGCACCCAGGGGCTGGCAGCAGTAGGGAGCTGTTCCTACCCCTAGGTCTGAAGGGCAATGGTAGGGAATGGTGTTACAAGACTGCCTGACAGGCTATAGGAGAACACAGCCACCACCAAAATTCATTCCTCCCACCCTCTGGTCTTCTGCCAGTACTTGCTGTTGGTCAACTCAGCCAGAAGCAGAGGATGAGGGAAGCTGGAAGATGCAGATCACAGAAGTCAGGCTCCCAGAGAACAGAGTAGGGTGGGGACAGGTCTGGATTGGGGGTGGAGTGCACAGAGAATGACGGTCATCCTGCAAAGGCATGGAAAGCTGTTTTCTTAATGCGCTAGAGCATGTTTATTCAAAACCAGCAACCCGTATCCTAAAAATGTAAGGATGCATGTGAACACTATAACATTCATTCAGGGATCTCTAGTAGCAGAACTGGAAATATAATTATGGGGAAAAAAGAGATAAAGTTTTCATATATATGTGTTAGCACACGGCATTTGTTTTTCTTTTTCTAACTTAACTCTGTATGACAGACTCTAGGTCCATTCACCTCACTACAAATAACTCAATTTTGTTTCTTTTTATGGCTGAGTAATATTCCATTGTATATATGTATACAAATAGCTGATTCACTCTGTTATACAGCAGAAACTAACACAATGTTGTAAAACAATTATACTCCAATAAAGATGTTAAAAAAAAGAAATTAAGTTATTATCTGCAGAGGATATTATTAACTACCAAAAACCCAAGAGAAATAAGTGGAAAACTGTTAGAACCCATTAAAAGTCCAGTAAGGTGACTAGGTAGGAAATAAATATACAAAATCAACAATTTCCTAAATATTAACAATAACTGGTTTGAAACATATAAAAGGATTAACTCTGTCAAAAAGACCAAAATACAAAAGGCAGAGGAAATATGAAGGATCTTTAGAAGGAAGCTATAAAGCAAAACTGAGAAAATAGATGGATAGATAGATAGATAGATAGATAGATATCATTCCTAGATGGGAAGCTCGCGGTCTCTAGAGCACAGGACCTACAATATGTCAGGCATTGTGGGTACCACTGTGGGCAAGATACTCCAGCTCCTGCCTTCATGAAGCCTACAGTCTGATAAGATGGAGAGATGATAAACATAAAGGGAAAAAGTACAGAGAAGGGACAGGTTTCTGGTTCCTGGGGTTCTGGAGGAAGAGGGGGCAGCCCAGGTGAACAGGAAAAGCTTCCTGCAGCAGATGGCATCTGAGCCGGTCTCCAGTGAGTTTAACCTTTGCTTGTGGGATACAGGTGTCCGCAGATTCAGAGCCCTGTAACCACATTTGTGAATAAGTATGATGTTGGGTGGCTCAGGAGCTAGCCTACAATGTGCAGGCTGTGGGATGGAAGATGGCTGAGGTTTCCAGAGGCAGCCCAGCTGAGAGGAGACACGGACAGGGAGAGATTATCCTAATAGGATTTCACAGAGACCACTTAGCATTCGCTGAGCTCGAGGGAAAAATACTTATGAGCTGAGGGTGGAGAAATAGCCAAGAATCTGGCAACTCTGCGAAAGCTTGGAGAGAAAAGCTGACAGCCAACAGACAGAACAAGATGTTGCTTGTAAAAAGGTTAAAAGACAAGAGAAAGAAAACTACACCGAGAGATATGGATGGAGTTGAAGTGCATTATTATAACTTGGGAACGTTCATTAAGATAATTCCAGCTCTAAGAAGGAGCAGAGCCATATCATCCCGTCAGGGAGTTCTTGGAATGAGGTGTGGGCAGTGCAAAGTCAGAATTGTTTAAAAGAAAGCAGGTGTGAATGTAAAACACCATAGGCAGAAATGGGATCCCTGCTCTTTGGAGATGTTAATTGAGACCCAGAGAAAGGACATGAATTATCCAGTGACTCCGTATAGAAGGTGGGAGAGCTGGGAAACTGGAACTCTGTTCATAGCTAATGGGAATGCAAAGTGGTGCAGCTTCTGTAGCAGAGAGTTTGGCAGTTCCTCAAGAAGTTAAATGTAGTTACTCATATGACCCAGGGATTCCAAGTCTAGGCACATACCCCAAAGAACTGAAAACAGGTACTCAGACTTGATCCACTGTGGGTGTTCTGTCTACTAGATCAGTGCTCATTCCATGACACCCCAGCTGCTCCTTCAGTCTTCCATTCTCTCTCCCTCTCTTCTCCCCTCCTTCTCTCCCTCTCTTCTATCCTGTTTATATGGGGATAGTTGGGTTCTAAGTTGCTCTAACACTTACTAAATACATGACCTTTGTTTCACTGTCCTGTCATTGCCTGGGACCAGATGAGTGTCCTTCCAGCCCTGGTAGTGTGTACATTTTTCATACACTTTGCCAGCACGTGTTCAGCAACTGCAGATCTGGTGCCGAAGGGGGACAGTCCCCTCCCAAACATGCAGACCTGGGAGGCTGTGCAGAGCTGATGCAGTCCTGGTCTTGACACAACTGTCATGTCCTCTCACCTTTTAATTGCTTGTCTCAGAGAGTTCATAGTCTCTTTAATTTTCCTGGAATTCTGAAGCAGTTGTCTGTGTTTCCTGGAGTACCTCTTCTTCTAGAGTCAGCCTTTTTTTTTTTTTTTTTAAAACTATCTTTATATGTCTAACCCACCTTTGGGGGGGACAGAATGTTTGTTGAGGTCTTACGCTTTTTTTTTTTAAATTAATTTATTTATTTTTGGCTGTGTTGGGTATTCGTTGCTGTGCACGGGCTTCCTCTAGTTGTGGAGAGCGGGCCCTACTCTTCGTTGCGGTGCGCAGGCTTCTCACTGTAGTGGCTTCTCTTGTTGCGGAGCACGGGCTCTAGGCGCGCGGGCTTCGGTAGTTGTGGTGCGAGGGCTTCAGTAGTTGTAGCTCGCGGTCTCTAGAGCACAGTTTCAGTAGTTGTGGTGCACGGGGCTTAGTTGCTCTGTGGCATGTGGAATCCTTCAGGACTAGGTCTCGAACCCATGTCCCCTACATTGGCAGGCGGACTCTTAACTACTGTGCCACCAGGGAAGTCCCTTTTGCTGTGATTTTTTCCCCCCTCTACTTGACTATATATTGAAATGAGGCCAGTTACATGACGGTGTTATTTGATCCCCACTGGGAATGCTGCATTTTCTTTTTTTTCCTACTTCCCCTGTTTATTTGGGCACAGTTTGACTCCACCCCTTATGGGAAAGGAAAGTAATGGGGACTTGGAAAAGCCATTGGGAGCCTTGTCTCTAGTCTTTGTCCCTTAGTTTATGCAAAGTCTTACATGAGGTCCAACTCTGCTGAGTCAGCAATAGGTCCTGTTCCTGGAGGTGGAGGGGTGTCCCTAGAAGCTTCTATTTGATTTTGAGTCAACTGCTTTCATGAGAGGTCTTTCTATTTCATGAACTTTTGTGGTTTTTTTCCTAGGGTCTTTTTTTTTTTTTTATTTGGCCCATTTGAGCCCTTGTATGAGGTAACTGCTTTCTGCCTGACATGTAGTTCTCAGGTGGGATTTGAGGAAGGATGTAAATCCATAGTGGGGAAACTAAACTCCAGTAGGGATGGTTTATATCTATCCCGTGGTTTGGCAATACTTTCCAACGCATTCCCTTCAGATTGGGAGCGGTCATTGAGGTTTTCTGTATATCCAACACTTTTCCCCTCCAACAACACTGTTCCATTAGGAGGGGGAAGATGGGCATGAATCCTTCTCCTTTCATTTTGGACACAGATGACACTTAAAATCTATGGCATGAAGTTAGAACTCCTTCTGTGTGTCAGCATTCATAGTATATTCTTTGTTCTTTTCACTTCTTTCTGGTTCATTTCAGTCAACTTTGAACACGGAAGTTCTGTGAAGTGGTATTCAAGACACCATATTTACTGGAAGACCTGGCATTCTTTCTACTCTGCCATGCTGTGTGATTATGAATACACACTTGCACAGCCAGTATGACATACTCTTATTGGAAAGGGTTTTCAATGACCGTATTCACTGAAATGGCCTATTTATGTGTCAAGTACATTATCAGATATGTGTTTCCATAAGAGTAGAAGAGCACCAAACAAAAGACCCAGTTCCATGTTGCCAGAAGAGACAGCAGGGCTTCTGCTAGCCCTCTACCCCAAGTGTTTCTATCAGGTTGCCACACGTGGTCTCAGTGGTGAGTGCCTTTTTAGCTGGGCAGTGGGATTCGTTTTTTCAGAAGATAATTTCCTTGTTTTCGTTTCAAGATCGTAATTCTTTTAATGGTGCTCTTGCTGTTGTTGGTACTGGTGTGAATGATCTAATTTACTTTAATTTGCTTCCTTGTAAGGAAGATGATCCCTCGCACAGCTGCTGCTCTGGGTGGAGAGGGAGCAGGCAGGTCTGGAGGTGAGCTCTGAACTTTATCAGACCTCTCCAAGGTTTCTGCTAATGAGCAGTGCTTAGAGATTTCAGAAACTTTCCCCCAGTGATTGTTTTAACTACCAGGTTGCTTCCTAAGCAGCAAGGTATCCTCATGAGTCTCTATCTGTGGGGCCGTGAGGAAGGGGAGAGGTGAAGCAAAGGTGGGATCATCCCTTCTGGCGGGTCTGTTCCATTGATTCAAGGTGCCATGTGATGGGTGCAAGGCACATGTCAGATGGTAGTGTTAGGAAGAGTTTTCTCTGTCCCTTCCATCACTTTGTGCCTAGGCAAGCTTCATGGTATGAATTCTGAGGGGTAGCAGGTGCAGAAAGGTTAGGTAGTCCTTGATCCAACCCTGGTTGTACCTGCCTCGTTTGTTTTCTTTGTCCAGTTGTTCAGGGTTGCTGAGTCTTGGCTTTCTTCAACCATGTGTGAATAGACTAAGTGCCTCCAGGATCAGTCTGTCTCATTCCTGTCTGTATTCTCACTACCTAGCAAGGTACCTGAGAGAGTAGGCTTGATAAGTATTTGCCAGATGGATGAATGAATGTGTGAATGAAGGAAAGGAAACAGATAGATATACTTAAAGAAGGGAAGATGGAATGTCATCATTGCATCTCCAGACAAACACTGTTTAGGTATAAGGGATTCCAAATTACGCTGTGCTAAAGGAATTGTGAGCGGTGATGGGACAGCACGCCTCCCCAGTTCTGCTCCCTGTGGTTTGATTTGACTGCAAAGGATTTGTTTTCACTTGTCTGGACATGTACATGATTGAGACTAGGAGGTATAGAATCATCCTATTGTTCTGCCTAGTCCTGTCTAGATTTACTGTCACAGGTCCAGTCTTCTGGGCTATATGACTCACCTTAGTTGTATTTTAGGAGCCCATTCCTCAAGACGGTGGGGGCTGAAATCAGCCTGCTGGCCCATTCCTGGCAGGCACCCATTCTTGGGTTAACCTGAACTGCAGTCTCCCTTAGTGCAAAACTCGTTTCTTCCAGGTCTTTTTATGAGGCTTATGCCTCACTTTCCTTGGCTAAGACTTTGGTTCCTGGATCTGACCAAAAAAACTCAGGGCTGAGACACATGAGGCAGGAAGCATTGTTCATGTTGAATTCATCTTGCTATTTCAGACCAAAGGATGCTTGAGATTTAAATTCCTTTGTGGTTATCCTGAAGCGCACAAATCTGTGGCTGGTTCCTCCATCATCCAGGATCTAGTTGTCAGCATCCCTGTCTCCTGATCCTTGACTTGAACCTCTGCTGTCCAGCTCTACCACCAGCTTTGACTCCTAAAGTATCCTGGCAGGCTGGGTGGAATCTGCATTTGTCATATTCTCCTGGTCAGTTAGTTTGGACTTGTGTCCACTCCCTGGGAGATTCAGTCTTTCCAATGGGCTTCCCCAGTGCCACCAAATTCCCAGTCTTCTTCTCCATCTAACCACGTTGAGCTAGTATGAATCCCATGTACACCTCGTGAACCAGAAGAACGCTAGAACACACGTTGACAGGTCAGATGAGGGGTTATGTGAAGTAGAGGAGGCATGTAGGCAGGCCATGGTAGGGATGGAATCCATGGGTGAAGGACAGACCTCCAGAATAAGCCAATGGAGAAAAATCCTCAAACCAATGAAAAAATGCTGTGGCTCTGAAAATCAAAGGACATGGCCCTCTGAACAGGCGTGGTTAGTGTTCTAAACAACGTATGCAAGAGCATCAAAGAAAAACCCATTGGCATTAGCAAGAGGTTTTGAGGACCAAATGCAAAATACATTTTTTAAAAAACGAAGATTTTTAGATGAGCATTTTTTGAGTTGTACTATATAGTACAAAGAAAATCCTAATCATAATAGGACAGAATATTTTTAAAAGCCTAGGACTTGCAATGAAGATAATTAAAAAATGCAGGACCTACATGAAGACTTTAAAACGTGGAGCCACATCAAAGAAGACTTGAATACTTGGAAAAATACCTTGTTTCTGAATGGAAATGTTTAGTCATGTAAATGTGTCAGTTCTCCTTCAAACTGATTACACATTTATGTTATTGCAATCAAAATCCTTAAGGAATTGCTGTTTAGAACTTGACAAAAATTATTCTCATTTTCATATAGAAGCTTAAACACATTAGACTAGCTAAACATAATAATGTTTTAAAAACAAAAGGGAGATTTACACAGTAAAAAGTTATAAAGGGTTATAAAAATAATTTAACACCACAACAATTTAGTTTAGTGGCTGGTGAAATGAAATATAATTGGAACAGAGCAGAAAATAAAATAATAAAAAGATTTGAATGTATGTAAATATTTATTATGTGATAATGGTGGATTTCAGACCAGCAGGAGAAAGAGTCGATTATTTAATTAATGCTGCTAGGAAAATTTGGCTATTTAGGGGGAAAGTTAGATCATTAGCTCAAGCCCCCATATGAAAATAGATGGCTTATGTGTTAAATGTAGAAAACATAATACATTTGAAAGTTACATGATATTAGAGTGAGAATGATGTTTCAAAGGACAAAATCAAAGCTAGAAATTGCAATGACTGATTGATAGTTCATGTGAAAATGAATGTTAAAAATATCAGAAACAAAAATAAAATACCCCATTTTTCTATTCCCCTTTTTGGCAGTCCTCCTTCAGAGAACTCTTATTCTTACCACCTCCAATGTGTCTCTGCTTGGTCTCTGCCTAAGTCACTCGAGGTCACAGAAGTTCACTCCATTTCTGCTGCCGCTACTCCACCAGAACCATTCTCATCAAGGTGGTCTCCAGTGATCTTCATATTGCTAAGTACTGTGTCTCTCATGGTACTTGACCTGTGAGCAGTGTTTAGTCTGTTGCCGAAATCCGGCCTCTGTACACCGGTGCTGGATTAAATCTCGGAGATAGAGTTTTGGGTGAAGTAGAAAGAAATAGCTTTATTGCTTTGCCGGGCAAAGGGGGCCACGGCAGGCTCATGCCCTCAACACTGTGCGTCCCACCCTGGTGGGGGTAGTGAGGAGTGTTAACAGTGTTCAAGGAGCAGGGTGCGATCAGCTCATGGAGATTCTTCTGATTGGTTGCTGGTGAGGTAATCGGGAGACAGCATCATCAACCTTCTGGTTCCAACAGGTCTGGGGTCTCCGTGCTTGTGGGCAGCATACAGTTAACTTCTAACGCCTGGTGTGGGTTTCAGTATCTGCAAAACAGCTCAAAGGACACAGCTCAGAATATTATCTGTAGCCCTTGAAGAACTAAAGGTCCCTGACTTCGTTTAATGGCTAAAGTATTTTTGTCTTGCTTGACTCTTTGCTTTTCTTTCTGTATGTTTTACACTTCTCTGATTAAATTTATTCTTTGACTAAAGTTTTTCTACAGACAAAAGGCAGGCGGAGGACATGGGTGGGGTCTCTTCTGGGAAGGCCTCATAACGTCCTGCTCGGTTACAAGTCCAGTTGGTCCCTCTCTTCTTGAAACTCGTTCATTGTTTGGCTTCTCAATCACCACACTCTCTTAGTCGTCCTCCCACCATGTTGATTTTGCTTATTCTCCTTTGCTGCTTCCAGGTCCTCTTAGAGTGTAGTGACCCTCTTAGAGTGATGTTCTCTTTTCTCTAGCTACATAGACTTATTTCAGTGATCTTACCCAGGTCCGCGGCTTAAAGACCGTCTGAAGGCTAATGACTCCCAGTTTTTTATCTCCAGCAAAGGCCTTTCTCAAACTCTAGCTTGGTATATCCAGCTGCCAACATGACACGTTCATTTGGTTATCTGATTGGTTTCTCCAGTTTAACAAGTGCACCACCAAACTCATCATCTTCCCACAATCCTGCCCCAACCTGTACCTCCCACGGTCTTCATAGAGTGGAGGAAAATAGCGATCTCACTATCAAATAATACAAATTAAATACCATTTTCTTCTGTCACAGCAGTTGGCAAATGAAAGCCCACAGGGCAAGTCTGATTTTAGAAAGAAAACCTGTTTTTGTAGATAGTCTACTGAAACAGCCATATCCATTCATTTACATATGGTTTATGGCGGCTTTTGCGATGCAGCGGCAGAGTTGAGTAGTTGCAGCAGCGACAGTGTGGTCTCCAAAACTGGAAGTATTTTTAGTCTGGCTCTTTATGGAAAATATTTGCTGACCCCTGCTTTGTCACGTGGACAGCAGGAACTTGAGTAGAAGCAATGGCAGATCAACAGAAAGCATCTGTTCTCTATGGTTGGGTGACGATATATATTGTTGTCCTAACAGGGACACTTTTGAGAATGAAAGGGATTCCCCAGGCAGGCAGGGAGTTATTACAAGTATAGGTACCTCTACATAATGGATCTTTGAGAATTAGATTAGAAAGGGAGAAATGCAAGGCAGTGCTAATGAGAGTAAGATAAGTTAATAGAGTTAGGTCAGAATAATAGAAATCAGATATTGGTAAAAGCAGAAAGTCTTCTAACAGCAGAGGGGAACTTTATGACTCTTGCTGTATCTTTAGATACTGTCAGTAGAAAATAGTAAATCATGCAGTCATTCTCAACCCCACACTGGCCAGAATGCTGTTTGTTATGCAACATAACAGGCAGGGGACGACAACTCAAGTACTTCTTAAGCTGCGCAGGCAACAGAAGATGTAAGACAAGAACAAAATGTTCAAGTCCAATGAGTGGATAAGGGCATTAGAAGACTAGTAACTGGGATGCTTGCAATCGTGGAGAATGGCCGACAAGAAGGATCAGCTGTAATTAAGTGCACATCTAAGGAAGTGGCAGGAAAAACAGTGCTTTCCAAGTCTGACTTAGCGACGAGCCAGCTACTGAGGGCTCCGATGAGGACCAAAGAGTGGAGGCACTTGTGGGGAATGAGACCTGAATAATAGTCAGCTGGTTCTTTCCCGTCTGTGAGCTTTCCGTGTGATGAAAAGAAAGGGGGCTGGGAGGTAGATTGGACCCAGGGCTGCTCTGTAAGGACATCTGATCCCATATCACTCTGCATGGTCAGGAGGGGATGCTTGGAGGTGAGCTCCCGGAGCACAACTTTGCAGATGCAGACTCTGAGCATCCTCCCTGCCACATGGGAATAAGGACCAGGCCATAGGCTGTGGGATTAAACCTACAGCCCATGGCCTCACGACGGAATATGTAAGTTTGGGTGCCTTTGGGGTGACACCACCACAAGGCAGTGGGTATGTAGCAATTGAACGTAAAGGACTTTGACTTCCTACTGTCAGGGGGGTGCCAAAAGGTTTGCCTCGGGAAGATGAATTCACAGCAGTGGACAGAAGCACTCAGCCTCCTAACAGAAACACCATCCTTCCATCCATGTGGGTCCAGCCTCTGCCCAATGAGCCACAGGCTGTTCCATGTTAGCAAATGCCTTTTCAGATGGGGCCGATCTTCCTTCCTTACTCCAGCTAGGATCTTACAGTGATAGAGTTCTTAGGAATTGACTAGTCCAGGGTTCTTCCACTTGAGGACCTGGGGATCTGGGAAGGAGAAGTGGTGGTCCTTGAACCACTTTTACTGTTTCAAGATGCTTGTGTGATAATGCACTTAAGCTACACCGGTTCAAAGAAATCTCAAGTTCCTTGGGTTAGGGTTCCAGTGGAATTAACCCATTGAACAAAGCTAGTGATCTCACACTGCTCAGGATTTCTGAGGAGGCAGTTATGTGTTTCTTTGATTAAGAGACAATGGAAGCCAAATCCCCTGGTGGTCCCGTGGTTAAGACTCTGCACTTCCACTGCAGGGGGCACGGGTTTGATCCCCTGTAGGGGAACTAAGATCCTGCATGCCCCACAGCATGGCCAAAAAAGAATAGAAAAGGGAAAACGGAGGAAGAGGTAATTTTTACTTCAGAAATTTCGTTTATGTAGCAGACACATCTTTCTAAGCATGTGGTCCAGAGAGACATGTACCCATAGGGAAGGCTGAGAACCACTTGTCTAGTCCATTGAATAACCCGCATCCCTCCAGCTTTGTAGATGATGAAACTTAGACCCAGAAAGAAGTGAGACAAGGTGAAAACAGCCCAAGTTGCAGGAAACAAAAACAGGATTCACCAGCTCTGAGTCTGAGATTTCAAGGGAAGACATGGGAAACACTAGCTCAGGCACCTGGAGACCTGGACCTACGTGTAGGGCTGAGGATTTAACATTGCTTGAGGACCTACTGTGGGCTCCGTGCTCTTCTAGCAGATTCACACATCACACGTCATCTCATTGAATCCTCAGAGTGATCCCGTGTGTTAGGGATTATTCCCCGAGAAAGTCAGACGAGGAAAACACGGTTCAGGGAGGCCGAGAGACTTGCGTAAGGTTATATGAAGAGTAAGTAATGGAGCTGGGGTTCAGATCAAGGGTATTGTGGCCCCACGGTTGATGCTGTGCCCACTACTCCATCCAGCCTTGGAGAATATACCTCTCCCGGTTTGGACTCACCTAGGGACAGGTGGGGAAAGGGTTCCAAGATGGTCTTCTTGGAAAAGAGGAACCATTGACCGTGCCTGCAGACGTGTCTGATCTGTTTCATGGCTCCCCAGAAGCAGCACCTGCCCGACTCTCTGTAAATGTTGGATTAATTGATTTGATTCATTCTCTTGTCACTCCAAGGAGCTCTTTTATAGAAGAGAGAGTTTCACTGTTTTGCAGAGCTCCGAATTCAGACCTAGAGCAAGTGGGGAAGACTTAGAAGGGAGCTGGTTGTGATTTAAGAGAAGGTGAGACTCTTGGAAGAATGGACTTCTTTAATTTGCAAGTTCCAAGGACTCAGTGAAAGGCTAGAGCTGTCTTGGCTGTCAGAAGAACCCCTGTTTTCAAATATGAGGATGGAAATATCCCCTGCTGCTGCCCCGAGTCACTGTCTCCAAAGCTTCGTCATCCTTAAGGTGACCTTGGTAGGTCAAATTGGTAGGTCCAGGGAGGAGGAGCTGGAGGGGCAGTTCACCCAGCAGCAGTGGCTGTGGGCCTGCGAGAGATGTTGAGGACTAGGGCATTGGGCTCTAAATTCCCGTTTAGTCTTCTGATGACCTGGGCTGGACCCTTGTAACCCCAGCGATGGTAATGGGTAGGACAACATCTCATGGGTATTGAGTGCTTATTTCTTGAGCACGTCATGTGCTGTGCTGCCGTCCTCCTTGTGACCCTCTTATCCATTCTCTTCCGTTCTCCACCCTGCTCACTGCCCTGCAAGGCTGACCTGTGGGGACCCCACCGATGTCCTCTGGCTTCCTCTGTATGGCCAGAGATTGGGAAGAAGGAGGAAGGAGAGTATGGTCTGGGTATTTATTCTCTGGACACCTCCCTGTAAAATTACCTGAGGCCAGCCATGGCTCTTGACTGAAGGTCACTGCTCCACTCAAATGACCTTTTCTTTCTTTCTGTCCCTCTTGCTGGATTCCCTTCCCTAATCCCTCCTGTTCTGAGGGGTGATGACAGCTCTGCTGCACTTGGCGCTTGTTCCTGCCCTGCTCATACCTTTGTAAATAGTGCCTTTATTAACTCTTGTGAATTCTCCAAGTGTGACCCTGATTGATACCTATGCATTATCTAATTTGATCTTCCCAAAAGCTGAAGGAGATAGAGATCATTATTACCATTGTCCTCATTTTTAAAGTAAGAAAACTCAGGTGTAGAATGGTCTGGTCATTTTTCCTAGAGTCACAGGGTTTGTAAGGAGTAGGGACAAAGCTTACGTCCAGGCTGTTCGTATCTGTCACTTCTACACGAGAGTACTTAGTTCCATTGTCAGTTTTCCAAGCAAGCCTAAGACACAGGAGAAAAAAAGAAAAAAAAAATAAAGGAAAAAGCAGGCAGTGTAGCCTTTCTGGAACTTGTCCCCAGATCCATATCCTTATCTTGACTCTCCAGGGCTCACCGCTGCAGAGGGTAGGATCGATCTAGCCACATGGGGGCTCAGAGCTCCTAAGGGACAGGCCAGGGGAGCCCTAAAGAGGTCATTTCCCAGAGGCCTTAACTTGTAACCCCTTTAGCTAAGCTCAAACTTTATCCTTTCTTCATTTGAGCATCTGAGGCTCAACAAATGTCAGTAGCTTTAGCGCCAACTTCATATTAAGCAACAGTGATGCCTCTTGCGCCCCTAGAGGCCAAGAGATTTGCGGCAGTTACTGTGGTTTTCTTGACTGTGAAGAGGGGAGAGGAGTACCACAGAGCAGGGGAACACCTGGTGAGGATGACGCCCGCCCCAGTGCCTCCCTGCACGACTTTTGTGCTTTGGAAGCAATTGCCTCAAGCCTGGCATCTGCTTCTGTGATGCATTTTGCTGATCTGTCCTCAGAGGGGGCAGCCACCGCAAGGTGTTTCATTAGGTGTCTTAATAAGCCTTGTAGCTGCAGCCTGGCCCTCCTCTCCCCTGCGGAGCTACTTTCTGCATAAGGCAGGGAAGGGTGGACGGTTCAGACATAATTTGCATTGGCAGCAGGAATGTTATTTTTGCATTAAAAAGCACGGTAGGTGACCTTATCAGAAGTGGGAGAAACAAGTGGGCGTCCAGGGGTGACACATTGCAGGCTTGGCGTGCCTGGGGGTGATGGGAAGGTGTTAACTCCTTCAGAGGTCGGGCTCCATCCCTGGGAGCTGCAGGCTGGTCGGCTCCCCTGCAGACCCCAAAGAAGTCTGGCTGTCTCTGGACACCCTCTGGACTCAGCAGGCATGGCTGTCTCATGACTGAGGGCAGGGATTTTGTGTTCTCTTTGGGGGCACCCTGAGGCCTGGTCCAGCTGGAGGTTTGATTCGTCTTCGGCCCCGTTCTTCTCAGTCCTCATTTCCCAGTGGCTTGCGGATATCTCTGATTTCCCGAGATGTTCTGGGATAATCTGGCCTGCCCTTGAGCATGTGCTCAATACTTCTTCGTTTCCCCAGACCAGACTGCAGAGCTCTGTCGGCGCTTGCCTTGGATTCCTGCATCCAGGCCGTAACCTGATAGCATCCTGACGTGCCCTTCGCCCAGGTACATTCCCACGTAGCACATGGGTTGTGTGGTCTGTGAAGGTGCTCCTCCCTTCACACTCACTGCAGAGACCGTTTGTTCTCTACAAGGAGAGTCTGGGATTACTTTTTTTTTTTTGTGGTACGCGGGCCTCTCACTGTTGTGGCCTCTCCCGTTGCGGAGCACAGGCTCCGGACGTGCAGGCTCAGCGGCCATGGCTCACGGGCCCAGCCGCTCCGCGGCATGTGGGATCTTCCCAGACCGCGGCACGAACCCGCGTCCCCTGCATCGGCAGGCGGACTCTCAACCACTGCGCCGCCAGGGAAGCCCTGGGATTACTTGTTAAGGTGATCTAGTAAGTATTCAGCAGGAACCCACAGTCAGATTTTTCACAGGCCACATGGACACACACAGAGGCACGTTTGCTCTTCGATTTATCTTAAGATAGTAAACAGATTTAAATAAAATAATAAGCCACTCAGACATGGAAAGGATGACCTTGGAAAATCAACCAGTACCATCATCCCATTTTACAGATGAAGTAACTGCCACCCAGAAGGGGAGGTGACTTGGTCAGCGCCACACAGCAGGTTAACCCTTCGCAGTCTCTGCAAGCTGGACCTCTTTCCACTATAGTGGTTGGCAGGGTAGAGGCAGGGACAGACCAAATAGAAATTACATGCATCTTAGAATAAGGCACTTGTTAGACTGCTGTGATGATCTGGAGAACATTCACGTTCTCAGGCAAGGGAGAGGTGGGTCCCTTGCTGAGCAGTATCCAGGCCCTTTGTCATTAGGCAGCACCTCTCCCTCATGGGATATCTCTATCCTCACCTGCGTATTAGCAGGGGATGGGAGCTTAATGTGATGGTCCAAGGTCAAGCAAAGCATCAACCTACTCCCAGAAGGCTGGATGTCAGAGACCCCAAACTCAACACTAGCAGAAAATACTGAGAGAAAGTGCCTGGATAAGGAGGCTGAATGCAGAGTCATGGATGGACGGGCAGAGACCAAGGGATCCCTCCAAAGTAGACAGCTTTTCAGCTCCCAGAATCCTCTCTCTTAAAATGCGGTCTGACCCAAAGTAAGCGTTCACAATGATGGATGGATGGATGGATGCATGAGTGAACGAAGGAATGAATGTCAGAGCAGTATTAAGCTAGCTCTGGTTCTGTTGGAGGTACCCAAGGACAGAGTGTTTTGGTGAATTGGGAGAGAGCAGAGAGGGTAGGAAGGGAAGTGTAGCAGCCCTTACATGATTGTTGTCATAGAAGTAAATGGTCGGCATGAATGCCCTTGAGAGGTTCCAACCAGGGGGCCTTCTGCCACTGTAGGTGACCAAGTTGGTTTTCTGACAAAGAATGTTCTGGACCACCAGGAAAAAAAAAGAACCCGTGGCATTTCTGAAATCAGTAGTCCTGGGGACATTCTATACACCTAGAAATCATCTTGTAGAAAGGACTTCCCAATTTAGATGGTAAAATGAGACACTCTGGTGGTTGGGGCGCTGGCTCATCTGTGAAGATGAGTTTATGAGTTCTCATTTTCTTCTTCATGCTTTTTGAATTTTAGAGACTTCCTACCATGAACCTATGTTATTTTTTCATTGCAAAAAATGTTTAAAAATACTATTCCTACTAGTGTGTTCCCTATTATAACTGCTACTATAACTGCCAAAGCTTCATCCTATATTTTTTTAAGAGAGTGAAGTGAAATAATGAATTTAAGGTACCCAGCACTGAGTGCCTGGTACATAGTTGGCACTCAGACAAAGGCTGTCCCCTCTCTTACGCTCATCTGCATAAATGTTGTCCCCAATATGTATATTTAACTTGACTGTTTCGTTTTAAAGTTCTTCATTATCTTCTGTATTGTTCTGACAACTTTTATTCACGTGATCAATCTTGCAGTCTTCTTGGCCGAGTTTCTAAGATTTTTATACTCATATACAACTCACACATGTTTTGCTTTTTCTTTTTTTTTTTTCCCCTGGCCAGTTACAGAATTTTCTGCCTAAGAAAGGAGATGAGCTCTCTGAGGTCACCGTAACGTGATGGGGTGTGGCCTAGTCCTCCCTCCTTACTTCATTCAGATAAGAATGTGACATCCAGGGCTTCCCTGGTGGCACAGTGGTTGAGGGTCCGCCTGCCGATGCAGGGGACACGGGTTCGTGCCCCGGTCCGGGAAGATCCTACATGCCGCGGAGCGGCTGGGCCCGTGAACCATGGCCACTGAGCCTGCGCGTCCGGAGCCTGTGCTCCACAACGGGAGAGGCCACAACAGTGAGAGGCCCGCGTACCGCAAAAAAAAAAAAAAAAAAAAAAAAGAATGTGCTATCCAGAATAATCCAGAGATACCTTTAGTCCAATTCAGGAGCCCCACATGCTCACTCCCCTTGTAGAAACCAAAGCTGCCACCACGGACATGGCTCCCTTTCCCTATACATCTCAGGGAGCACCCTCCCCTCAAGCCATCTCCTCCCGCTAATATGTACCCGTTCCACCTGTTGCATCCTCTGTATTCCTCATCTTTGGATCGAGGCCACCAGAGGTTGTCACCCTTGCCAGCTTTCTTTGCAGAAATGACAACTTGAGATGCTACCATCTGCCACATTTGTCTGAATTACCTCCAGTTCTGGAGTTTCTGCTTCCAGAAAGAAGTAATTCCTTGGGTTGATTTCTGACAGGTCCCTGCTCGTGGCAGCCGCTCCAGCAGAGGCCGTGTGGGCGTGGCCAGTCTCGGGGAAGGGGGAGGTCGGAGGAGCAGAGTCCCCCAGGTGACTGCAGAGCCACGCTGGTCTCGGGATTCCGTCAGCACACGGAAGCAGTGTGGGGTGCGCAGTGTGCGCTGTGTAATGCTTATTTACCTCCTACCCGTGACTGCTTGTTGGAAGCTATCAATAGCGGCAGTTTATTTTCCAGATCTCTTTAGGGAACCAAAGTTTATCTCACACAGGAAGAATCCTTTAATCGTGGAGTTTTTAAGCCGGAAACTCCTTTGGAGGGAATGTAATCCACATGCTTATTTGGTAGGTGGAGAATTTGAGGTCCAGGAAGTGAATTCCATTCTCCACAGTCACATGAGGCTGGGCTAGTTGGGCTTTCCTAACCTTGGCCTCATAGGGCTTAGCGGCTCAGCTCTCTGATAGGGGCAGCTTGTGTTTCGCAGACACTGGGCCCTTTTCCTATTTGCTTGTCTTCTGGAGTTTTGGAAATGTTCTCAGTGCAGCCTCCGTGGAAACCACTTCTGACATGAGGAGGGAGACCTTTGAGTCCATGTCTGGCTGCCTTTCCTGAGACCAGGCTGCTGTTGGAGAATACGGGAGTTTTCTGATTCTGAGGATTTTTCTTAAGAGTTGGTCTTGTAACAGTGATTTGTGCCAGGAGATGGGGAATTGAACTAGAATTAAAAAAAAAAAAATTACAGTGATGATTAGAATGGACGTGGTTTCTGTAGCATGCTGAGGTTCCTCCTCTGAGCTATGATGTTCCTCAACAGGAAGCAGGTGCCAGGTCCCCACATGAGGGGATCTCTGCTTTGGTGTTAGGCCCTGGCGAGCAGTAGGATGGGGCGTGGGCGGGGTACAGTATACCTCTCATGGAGAGTGGGCCTGGGGAGCTTAGCAGCTGTTAATAGCTTGCTGAGCAGCCTGGGGTTGAGGACTCAGAAGCCAAGGGCAAACTGACCCAGGGCAAAGACTTTGATCAAGTGGCACAGACACCTCCATGGCCATTAAAGAGAAAGACAGAAGCTCGATGAATAGGAAAGCCACTGGGGGTCCCCCAGATATGTGAGGGGACTGGGGCTCTAACCATCAACCCTGCTGTGAGCATGGAGTTCACACAATGGGCAGGCAGAGTCCACAAACCAGAGGTGAGGGGCTACAGGAGCTGGGACCTATACCCATCATTGTGGGTTGAGTTGTGCCCCCCCCAGAAAAACCCCAGATATGTTAAATTCCTGGCCCCCGGTACTCAGAATATGACTTTATTTGGAAATAGGATCCTTGCAGGTGTAATTGAGTCATACTGGTGTAGGTGGGCCCTAATCCAGTATGACTGGTGTCCTAATTAGAAGGTGACCATGAGAAGACACAGACACACAGGGAGAACACCACGGGACGATGAGGCAGAGGTGGGGTTACACGGCTGTAAGCCAGGGAACGCCAAGGATAGCCCGCAAAGCAACCAGCAGTTAGGAAGAGGCAAGCAAGGATTCTCCCACAGGTTTCAGAGAGGGCACAGCTCTGCCCACGCCTTGATTTTAGACTTCTACCCACCCAGAACTATAAGCTGGTGAATTTCTGCCATTGTCAGTTTCCCAGTTTGCTGTACTTTCTTACTGTGGCCCTAGGAAACCAACAAACCCATGTACATCACCAGGCAATGGTTTTCAACGTTGGCTGACATTCGGACCTTTGGTACTCTTTTAAAAAGCCCTCGTGCCCAGGCTGCACCCCAGTCCAATTTCATTAGAATCTCTGGGGGCGAGACCAGGCCTAAGGGCTTTTAGAGCTCCCCAGGTGGTTCAACGTGAAGCTATGTCTGATAAGCACAGCCTAGAGTTCTTGCTCTTCCAGGACCCGGGGCAAGGTGTCCAGTGCCCTGTAGTCACTGAGCGCAGGGGAGTCTGAGCTTGGCTCCCACCTGACCCTTGAGACACCTTGGCACACCTGTCACAGGATTCCTGGGGTCATTCTTCTTAACCCTGACTTCCTCTTCTCTCTCCTCAGCTTTCAGCCACCAGGGTAAACAGCTGCTCTCCCTCTTCTGTAACGCGTGTAGAACTGTGCCTGGTCACAGGAAGCACTTTCTAAGTCCGCTGCTACCATTTCTCCAGCCACCTTTATAAAAGCCCTTTTTTCTTAATCGTCACTTTCTGGAGGGTGATCCGAGCATGGTAGGATTTTATCCTGGCTTAAAGGGCCATGTTTCTCTGTGTGCTGGAAATGTGTACTTTACTTTCTTTTAATGAAAGGCTTTTTCCCCTCCAGTTTGCCTGAGAGCCAGATCATCTGAAGGGTGGTTTTTTGGTGGTGCTGGTTGTTGGTTTGTTTTTTTAAGAGAATGAACGCAGAGTCAGTAGTTGAGCTTCACAGTGACAACGAGCTGGCCTTTCACTCCGGAATTAAAGAGAGCCAGGGATTAGAATCCTGCCTGAGGTGGGGAGGGCCGATGGGGCTGGGGAGGCTGTGTGAAGCGTATGCATCCAGCAGGCAGGCAGGAGGGAGCACCTCCCAGTGCCCAGGCCTCCTCCTGCCGGACAGATCCCTCCTGTGTTCTGGGCCTGGGGGAGCACAGGAGGAATCAAGCCTGGCTCTGGTCTCAGAGGGGCCCACAGTTCAGGTGGGGGATGCAGACACTTAGAGGAGCCTGTGCTGTGCAGTGGGACACAGGATACACAGGCCCATGTCCTGGACCCATCCCGGTGGCCGGAGGTGTGAGAGCCACAAGTACCTACAGTCCAGCCCAAGGCCCAGGCTCCCCTTTCCCCCAAAACAGGGTCTCCCAAAGCTGCCACTAGGAAGGGTGAGGAGGAGGATGGCTGCTGGGCAGGCAGCCAACACTGGCCACCACATCAGTGAGGAAGTGGCAGAGGAAGGCTGGCACCCATCCACGCTGGGCCTGGAGTTCCCTGCCAGGGAGGTCCATGCCCTCCAGAGCAAAGGGCAGAATCACAGATCAGAGAAGGGGCATGATTAGCTTTGAATTTCATCCCTTCTCATTTTCTCCTCCATGAGTGGTCACTGGTCAAGGCCACTGGCCCATTGGTTTGAGCCCAACTTTCCCATGAGAATGGAGCTTCAAGGTCATGGTGACCTTATAGTGCAGGGATCTCATCTTCATTGGGTTTCCCTGATCTCAGAGAAGACATCGCCTCTTCTGTCTCCAGCTTCACAGACTCCAGTCCCAGCCTGGCTAGATCAGCCTGGGCTCCCTGATAAAAAGTGCACAGAAAGGGGCAAGGACTCAATATGACGGGCCCTTGTCAACGACTAGCTTCTTATCTGTGCTCTCATTTCATCATCTAACAGTTTAAATGGGAGCTGAGTACCCCCAAGCTGGCATCCCTATTGGAAAATGTATTCAGTTACCCCTCCCACTTCCCTGGGAGGATAGAACGGACCATCCATCCAGGTAACAAATGAGACCAAGAGTCACCGTTGACTCCTCCTTCCCCTCAGCCCCCAATCCTGTCCACTTTTCCTCCTAAATACCCCTTAGATCTGTTCTCTCTTTTGCTACCAGGATGCCATCATCTCTCTTTTTGGCCTTTTTACTGCATTCTGCACATAGCAACTGGAGAGAACTTAAAACCAAACTCTGATCATGTCACTTCTGTGCCTAACAGCCTTCATGACTTTCAGTTGTTCCGGAATAAAATCCAGATTCCTCAACAAGCTACAGAGCCCTGGATCGCCTGGACCCTGCCCCCGTCTCCATCCTTAACTGGGCATATTCACCCTGCAACTCCAGGGACTTCTTTCAGTCCCCTGAATATGTGGTATGGTGGGTTCTGTTCTGCCGCATGTGCCGTTTTCTTGGCTGCAAATACTTTCTTTTTCTGCCTGGCATTCCCACCCTGTCTCACTGTTTAACTCTCAACTTAAATGTCACCTCCTCGGGGTCAGGCCCTGTCAAGTGACCTTACAGTCCTTTTCCTTCATGGCACATGCCACAATTTGTAACTGTATATTTCTTGGAATGCTTATTGGTGAATGTTTATCTCCTGCCCCCTCCCCCGGCCAAACCATTTTCCTGACTCTCATATAGTCCAGTGCCTGGCACACATTAGGCACTGAATAAATATTTGTTGAATGAATTAATGATTGGTGAATGAATGTGTGGGGAGAAAACGAGGCTCTGTGATACTAAATAATTTGCCCAAGCTCACGCAGCTTGCCTGTGATAAAGCTGGGACTGATATCCAGGCCTGCACATCCCAAGCCCCTTGTGTTTTCCGGTGATAACTTCTGAGGGTCTTCTGTCCCACGCCCTGGCCTTGACAGTAGGGATTTAATGTCACCTTCTCCAGAAACCTGGGGGCTGCTCCAGTCATAACGACTCTTGCATGGATGGTGACCTGGAGGCTTCTCCATGGAACATCCTGATTCTGTTCTATCCTAACCTTTCAGCTGCTGGAGACTGTCTTGGAGGATTTGCTGATTTATAGGCAAGACTGTCAGTATAAAGGGGCACATTACTCCACCTCCTTTGGAAAGTGATTTTTAAAGTGACACCTGGACCATTCAGGGGAAAAACAAAAAAAACTCTTCCAGTAAAGACAGTTACTCTGCTGTGTTCTGACCTGGGTTTGTCTTCTTGTGGCAACGTCCCGTAGAGTCAGGGGACACAAGAGGGAATCATCAGTCTCTCCAGATTAAGTGTGAAGATGGGGATGAAGGGTGTAGCCTCACAGTTTATTCTGTCACTTAACAAATGTTAATGGAACTCCTCTTTGCTGCCAGGCACTGGAATAGGCTGTGAGGATCCAGCTGTGGGTGACTTCATGGTCCCTGAATAAATGAATCATGTACATTGAGTTAGTGTAACGCTAGGAGGGAGATGAATCCCTTGCCGTTGGAACAGTCTGTAGGCAGTCTAGACTCCAGCAGGCCTGGTGGAGCCGGGGCCCTGGGATTTGTCTGTCCCCCACCCTTGGTGGCGGGCATGGGTGGAGCTCTTTGTCAGCATGGAGAAGGGAGTTGAGATCTTTAGAGGGGTGGGCAAGGGCAGGTGTGACGATAGGTTGGCAAGCCCGTGAGTTGCGGCTGAGCGTGGCAGGGCCCGGACCCTTGCTTTCCCATCCGAAGACGATGCGCACATCACAACCAGAGGTGGGGGGGTGGGGTGGGGCTGTGAGGGTCAGAAATTGTGGGCAGGCGGGGTCAGCAAGGGGCCGAGAGCGCTCACAGTGGGGGCCTAGGGGTCCTCTGGATGTGTCTTTGTGGGCTCCACTCTGTGACAGCATGAAGAATGAGCTGGAGCCAGATCCTGGCTCTCCGCTCTTGCCCCTGTATGTGGGCCACCCATATCCTTGCTTCAGGCCTTGGTCTCCCCATCTGTATTATGGGCGTGGGAGAAAGGGGTGGTGAGCATTCATCTCAGGAAGTACCTGTCATTAGGGAAGGTGCCGGGCACTGTAGGTAAGTCTGACCTCACACTTCCTGGGTTCAGAGCCCACCTCTAGTACTTCTTTGCTGAGTGACACAGGACAAGTTACTTAGTCTTTCTGTGCCTCGCTGTCTATTTTTAATATGGGGAGGGTAATACCTAATTCTTCATAGTGAATTTGTGAGGATTAAATGAAACAATGAATATAAAATGCCTGGCACCATGAGACAGACATAGCTAGTGCTCAATAAACACTATTATATAATTCTTTACTAGTCATTTTACATAGAAAGTAGACCTTTTAAAAATGAGGGGGCTTCCGTGGTGGCGCAGTGGTTAAGAATCCGCCTGCCAATGCAGGGGACACGGGTTCGAGCCCTGGTCCGGGAAGATCCCACATGCAGCGGAGCAACTAAGCCCGTGCACCACAACTACTGAGCCTGCGCTCTAGAGCCCGTGAGCCACAAGTACTGAGCCCGCATGCCACTACTGAAGCGCGCGTGCCTAGAGCCCGTGCTCCGCAACAAGAGAAGCCACCACAGTGAGAAGCCCGTACACCATAGCGAAGAGTAGCCCCCGCTTGCTGCAACTAGAGAAAGTCCGCGCACAGCAACAAAGACCCAACACAGCCAAAAATAAAAAATAAAAAGTTTAAATTAAATTGACAGTAATATTTCCCCATTTTTATGCATGAGATGTCTGCCAAAAGGTGTCTGAGTTAGTTCCAGGAAGTAAGGGGCCAATTGGGGATTCAAATCTGGGCTGTTTGTTCCTAAGCGTGCCTCATCACGTTACGTTTTGGTGTGTTTTCTGGCTCACAAGCTCTAGAAACTGGATGTTGGCCCTTGTTCAGGTCTTACAACGCAAGGACTTGAGTTTTACTAAAGATGTGGTCTGTCTTTTCATGCTTAAATGCTCTGCTTGGCTCTGCATGGCTCTGCCTTGCCAGGCTTGCGAGGAATCATGAGAACCAGCCTTGAATGTGGGAGGGCTTTACAGAGAATAGAAACGTCCAAGGGGTTTCTATTTATTCAGCAACTGGGCGCACACACATGCCGGCAGAGACACCCAAGTCCCAGCAGCCATTTGTGATTGGTTTGGGGAACCTCTTTCCTGGGAGGTGGGCAACTGAGAGAAGACACAATTGCCAGTAACCTTGCAGTGGATGGACCGTCTGGTGTGGGACCAAGCCTGGTTCTGCATGGACAGTGGACAGAGGAGGGCTCCTTGCCTCCAGCCTGGGCAGCAGGAGGCTGGGTGACCTGGTCCCGGCAGCTTCCTTGCTTAGAGCTTCTAGGATCAAATTCTAGAGCTAGAGAGAGCTGGCTGACCCCAGGCCCTCATCTTATGGTACAAATGGGAAAACGAGCCCGGCGGGGGGGAAGTGGAGAGGGTCACACTGGCAGAACCCCTGTTGTGTGCCTGCCCATCGTTCCCATCAGGCTGTCTGAAAAACCTTTACTCTGCATCCTGAAAACCCCACTTGCTAAAATGCAGAATTCCATCTTGAAAAGACATGGGTAGTCATTGTGTTTTGCCTGATTAAGAAGAAGGAGAAGTGTTGTCTACTTTTGATCTCTCTCTCTCTCTCTCTCTCTCTCTCTTTCTCTTTCTCTGTCTGTCTGTCCCTCTCTGTGCCTCTTTCTCTCTTTCTTCCCTCCTTTTGATTATTAAGATAGAAAGTTTGGAAGGTTCAGGAAATTGTGAAGAAGAAAATGATAATTACTTGTGAACCCAATAACCGGAGATAATCATTGTTAGTAATTTGGTATCAGTCCTAGTTATCTGTTCTCTTCTTATCTTTTTTTTTTAAATCAAAAATTGTATTCTTATTTAGAACAGTTTTAAAAGCAATAGATTCTACAAGATTCACAGTGAAAAACAGCCTCCTCCCTGTGATTCTCTCTCCCTCAGGGCAACCAGTTTCACCTCTTATTAGCTGCTGTTTTCTCCTCTTGTTTAACACCGCATTTCTAAGTAACATACGAATTCTGCTATTCCTGTTTATTTCATTTTCATGTTACCTACTGCCTTCTCTGGAAGCCTTCTTAAAGTTCCCCGCTATGACACACGTTCACACACCCCAGCATGCTCCCCTCCTCCATCTTCCGAGTTTGGTTGGTTTATCATAATCTGGAGGGAAGCCAGTTTTCCGGGTTGGCATCATTTTCGATTTATTAACATTAGTTACATCTGGGCGATGTAGTATATTGTGATTACATTCATTTTCCCATTACTCCTGTCATAGAGTTAGTAACTCCCTTTGAAAACTGATTACTTAGTTTTCTTTTAACTGATCACTAAGTTTTTCCAACTTTTCCCTCAGAAGTGTCATCTCATTATGTCCAAACTCATCAGGTCACTTACTGGTTTCATTCTTTTAGTCATATGCCTGTAGCCCTCTAACTTCTTAGTTTAATCTGGACTGTGAACTCTGTGGGCCCTAGGCAAAGAAAGCAGTTGTCCTGGGATTTCCTGCTCTCTCTCTCCTTTTTCCAGCTGCCATGAGTTCTTCTTTCTGTGGTTTACCGCCTCGTTCTATTAGAGCACAGTATCTAGGAGCTTCCTGAGAAAGGCTTCGTGGAAAGTAAAAATTTTAAAAATGTCTTGTGTGGCTGACAATCATTTTATTCTGTCTTTACATTTGATTGATAGTTTGGCTGGGTATAGAATTCTAGTAGCTATAATTTTCCCTCAGAAATATATTTCTATGGACATACAGTAAAATTCATTCCTTGGTTTATAGTTCTGTGGGTTTTGACAAATGCGTAGAATTATGCATACATCACCCTAGTACATACAGAACAGACCAATCCCTTCAAAAAAATATCTCATATTGACCCTTTGCAGTCAACCTCTTCCTTCCCTACTCCCTGCCCTTGGTAATTGCTGGTATGCTTTCTGTTCCAGCTGTTTTGCCTTGTTCAGAATGCTGTATCAGTGGAATCATAGAGTACATAGCCTTTTGGGCCTGACTTCTTTTACGTGGCATAATGTGTTTGAGAGTCATTCATATTCTATTAACTAGTTCATTCTTTTATTGCTGAATAGTATTCTATTGCATGAATTTACCATAATTGCTTTGTCCTTTCACCATTAGGATATTTACATTGTTTCTAGTTTTTGGTAATTATGAAGAAAACTGTTATAAACATTAGCACACACGATTTTTGTAATAATGTAAGTTTTTATTTCTTTTTGATAAATACTGAGTGTGATTGCTGCTTATATGATAAATGTGTATTTAACTTTATAAGAAACTGTCCATCTGTTTTCAAAAATGGCTATACCATTCTGCATACTCAAGAGCAAAGTGTGAGGGTTCAGTTTGCCCCACAACTTCGTCAGCACTTGGTATTATCTTTTTTTTTAAGTTAATTTTAGCTGTTCTAGTAAGTGTGTAGTGGTATCTCGTTGTGGTTTTAATTTGCATTCCCCTAATAAGTAATGATGTTGAGTATCTTTTCATATGCTTATTTTCTTTCTAAATATCATCACTTGTGTTGTGTTTGTGCAAATCTTTTGCCCACTAGAAAAAATTGATTGTTTGATTTCTTACTACTTGAGCTTTGAGAGTTTTATATATATATATATATATATATATATATATATATATATATATATATATTCTGTACACAAGCATTTTGTCAGACATGTGATTTTAAAATATTTTCTTCTGGTCACTGGCTTGTCTTTTCATTCTCTTACCAGTATCTTTTACAGAGAAAAGGTTTAAATTTTGATGAAGTCCAACTAATAAATTTTTTATTTTATGGATGGTATTTGGGTGTTACATCTAAAAATTCTTAGCCTAACCCAAGGTTATAAAAGTTTTCTCTTATTTTATGGTTTTAGATTTTACATTTAGGCTTATGCTACATTTAGAGTTAACTTTTGTATCTGGGAAGAGGTATGGGTCAAGGCTTGTTTATTTATGCATATGAATGGTCAAGTATACCATCACCATTTGTGGGAAAGACTCCTTTCTCATTGAACATTGAATTATCTGTATATTATCAATCCTTCAGAATTTTTTTCTCTCTGTAAACCTTTAAAGGTTTTTTAAAGGTTTTTTTTTTTTTTAAAGGTTTTTAATCTCAGTGATTTGAGGATTTCATAGTGTCTTGGAGTAGCTATTTTTTATTCATACCACAGGGCTCTTTGGTTACCATTTCCATCTATAACTTCATTATTTTCTAGTTTAGGATCTTTTTTTGACATTATTTCTTTGATAACGTACTCTTAATCCTTTTTTTTAACCCTATTAGTTGACTTTTGGACCTCCTAGACTAATCTACTTTTCTTATCCTTTTCCTTCTCTCTCTGTCTGTTTTTCCCTTTTCTTTTCTTCTATTTTCTGGACAGTTTTCTCAAATTTATCTTCTAAGCTATCTTCTGTAACTTCTATTTCAGCTTTCATATTTTTAACATCTGAGAGTTCTCTTTTGGTTCTCTGAATGCTCCTTTTTTATGGCATTCTATTCTTGGATGAAATGTCTTCTCTTTAAGTTTCTTAAAAATGCTCTTTGAATTGAATTTTGTTTTTTATCTGTCCTTTTATCTCCTCTGTTTTGGTCTCTTTTCCTCATGTTAGAGGTTTCCTCAAATGCTGGTGATCACTGGCTGTCCATTCATCTTTAAGAGAGGGGGACTAAAATGTATATATTAGGTAGGAGGGGGCTTGTTCACTGAATGGCTTAACTGTACAGAGAAAAGCCAGTAAACTGGCTTTTCATTGTTGACCATTGGAACGTTCATACCTAAGATGTTTTCCTATTCATCTGTTCAGCTTCCCCAAAGATAAACCCTCTGCTCTTTGGAAGGGATGGGCAGTATATGTAAATCCTGGCTTCCATTGTTCTCAGAGCTAAGTGGGGGATGCTCTCTCCCCTCATTGTGTTGGTTTCCCTGGATTATCCCTGGTTTTGTGTGGCACATTACCCATCCTCAGCAGGTCATGAAATCCTATAAGCCAGATCTTTTCTGCTGCATCAGTTACCATTTGTCTGTTTTTCTTCTTCAAAAATGTTATTGACCTCCCTCATTTGCTATCATTTCCTTTCCCATTCTCTTGGTACTTGTGGGTTTATGTCTTTTTAATTCCTACACGGTCATTTTAGTGAGAGTTGGGGAGAAAACGGAGGTTAACGCATGTGTTTGTTATGTTAAACCAAGTTTTTCTCAAGTCCTTTTTTTCTATAGATATAGATTACTATCTACACACATGTGCACACACACACACAAGCTCCTATTTGCTAACAATATACGTTTTATTTTACAAAATTAGAAACAAGCTATAAGTACTCTTAGATAGCTTTTTTTCTCATTTAAAATGATATCATTAGCATGTTTCTGTCGTTGAATATTCTCTAATAACTGAACTTTTCCATCAATTAAATTATATCATATTGCTGTGTTATTTTTTATTTAATCATGTTCTTACTCTTCAGCATGGAAATTGCTTCCAATTTTTCACTATTGTAAATGATATGGTTGTAAGATTTTTCCATGTAAATCTTAGTTAAAATTTCTAATGAGTTCTTTTAGATTGAAATTGTCCATTTGATGGTGTGGGCATTTGAATGTGATCTGTAATTCATATTTTTATATGTAATGCATAATGTGATACATATTGTCAGATTGCCCTTCGCAAAATCTTTGTGCCAACTTTAGTCCAGGCGCCAAGTGATTACTCACTAAACCTTTGCTAATATGAGGAGTCATCACTGTTTTAAAATCTTTGTTAATTTGTTAAAAGGAAATAACACTACACATATTGATTTGGATTTTCTTTATTACTTGCACAGCCAAACATATTTTATATGTTTTGTTCTCTGTGAATTATCTGCTCATGAACATTTTTACATTTGTCATATATGTTTACAGGATCTTTATAGAATATGTTTACCTGCTACTGATATTAAAATATATTTTCTCAGGTTTTACATTCTTTCAGAATTTTTGAAATTCTGATGAACAGTTTTAATTTTTAAATTGTCAGTTATATAAAGCAATATATCTTCTTTGGCTTTTGGGATTTAAAACTTATTTTCCCATCCCCAAATTAGATAAATATTCTCCTATATTTTTTCCTAGATCTTTAATGATTTGATTTTTTTCCATGTTTCTCATGTTCAGCTCTTCATTCTTTATATTTATATACTAATTAATTAACAGGTTAATTAATTTTTGGTTCATCATGTGGCTAGGACTCTAAGTCTGTTGTTTTCCAAACAGTTAACCAGTATCCCGGGACCACAAATTAATAGTCTAAAATTTCTCCACTCATTTGAAGTGGGAACTTTCTTATCAGACACATTCTCTTATTGGCTCTGTTGATGTTCTTTCTACTTGGTGTTATTAGTTTACCTGTTGTTATGTCAGTACAACACTCTTATTTATTATAGGTATTTAATACTTGAAAAGACATTCCATTCTCTTTACACTTTTTTTTTAATATCTTTACATTTAGTTATCAATAACCATTCTTTTTTTTTTATAAGACTTTTTTTTTTTTTAGATGTTGGTAGGAGTTTATTAATTTATTTATTTATTTTTGCTGTGTTGGGTCTTCGTTTCTGCATGAGGGCATTCTCTAGTTGTGGCAAGTGGGGGCCCCTCTTCATCGCGGTGCACGGGCCTCTTACTATCGCAGCCTCTCGTTGTGTAGCACAGGCTCCAGACGCGCAGGCTCAGTAGTTGTGGCTCACGGGCCTAGTCGCTCCGCGGTATGTGGGATCCTCCCGGACCAGGGCTCGAACCCGTGTCCCCTGCATTAGCAGGCAGACTCTCAACCACTGCGCCACCAGGGAAGCCCTCTTTACACTTTAGTAAAAAAGAACTGTGACTCTTTTTGTTTCCTTTTAGATGACCTTTAGAATTATTTGACCAAATTCCAAAAAACTCTTGCGTTTTGTTAGAATTGCAAATATTGTACAAATTATTTTTTTGTGAGAATTTCCATCTTGACTTTATTGAGTCTCTGCATTTGGAATCATTACATGTATTTCATTTTTTCAAGGATTCTTCTATATCGCTCGGTAAAGTTTTATGTGTCTCTTCATCTGGCTCTCACACATTTCTGTTTCAATTGATTCCTAGGTATTTGCTACTATTGTGATTTAATTTATTCCCTGTTAGAGCTTCCAAGTGGTTATTGCTGCTCTGTAAGAAAGCTGTTGTGTTTTATCTATTTATTTTTTAACTTCTCACCTTACTCTGAACCCTTTCACTGGTCCTATAGATTTTTGAGTTGATATTTGGGGTTTTCTAGGTATTTAATCATATCATCAGGCAAATAATGGTAATTTTCTCTTTCACTTTTCATCATACATTCCTTTCTTCCTTCCTCGCTACCTCCTTCCCTCCCTTCCTTTTTAATTTCAATGCTTAGAAATTTCAAATCAATATTGAATAATATTGGTATAACCATGTTTCATTCTTGAATTTAGTAGAAATGACTTCAGTGTTAGACTCTTACACGTGATGTTGTCTTTTAGTTTCAGACGGGCACTCTGTTATTCTAAGGAAGTATTCATCCATGTCTAGAATACTGACTTTTAAAGCCATGAATGTTGAAAAGATTTTATCCAGAGCCTGTTCAGCAACAATAGATGGAAGATTGTTTTTCTCACCTTCATTCTGCTAAAATGATAACATATTAATACATTTCACATTTTCAAACAATATTTCCATTCCTAACATAAGCATATTATCTCCGAATATGCATACATTTAAAATAAATAATGATTAATTATGATTGATTCTGGGACTTTTTTGTGTGTGTAAGTTTTTATAGGTGAGGCTGTTGTATAGTGTTAAATTTAATTTTCAAAAGAATTTTAAAAGTTTTGTTAAAACCAAAAAATAAACATGGTTAACACCTCAAATAGCTCAGAAGGGCTCGTACTGAAAAGCCACCATATGCTGCTCGCTCCTCAGCCTCCCAGATCCCATTTCTATTTTTGTGTCTTGGTGGTTATGTCTACACGTGTAAATACTTCGCTTAAAGTGCTTTTCTTGACTTACTAACTTCAGGTATTATCTACTGGCTTTCTGTGGAGAGGAATAAGGACTTGCCTTCTAAGGCACCCCTACCTCCCATTATAGTAAGATTTTATTCTTTGTGCCTCCCACAGGTAACCTCTGCCAATTCAGACAACATGTGTAAACCTTCACTTCTTGTTCCAGAGGCTCCATCAGAGTCTCCTCCGTAAGAAGAGGAGGCCACTGGTGCTCTCCCCTTCCCCCACTCACCTCTCCCTTTTCCATCTCTCAGCTTTGTCTTTACCCTTTTGTGTCCAAGCTTGGTAATTTGTAAACTTTTCTCTGTAACTGATGCTGAAAACTCGGCCTCTGTGCACTGGTGCCGAATCGAATCTCAGAGACAGAGTTTTGGGGGAAGTAGAAAAAAACAGCTTTGCGGGGCAAAGGGGGCCACAGCGGGCTCCTGCCCTTGAAAACTGTGTGTCCCAACATGGGAGGATTTGGTGAGGAGTTTTATAGCACTCAGTTCAAGGGTGGGGTTGCTGATAAGATTAGGGTGTGTGCAGGGCCTGCACTGCTTTAATCTGGTCTCAGGTAATCTGATGAGTTTCTGTGGTTTCTTTAATCTGGCCTCAGGTGGTCTTCTTGAAGAGCTTCTCTGGTTCCTTTACTCTGGAATGAAGAATGCTGATATCTTCCATTTGTTGGGGGTTTTAGTTCTATAAAGAGTTTAAAGATATTGTTCCATGTATCCCTTGAGTGAACCAGGACCTGCCCCAGGGCTGCACTATTGTTTCTTGACTGCTCCTGCCTTGTCTCTGCATCCCCTCCCTTCCCTGATTAGCAACTGTTCGAATCTTCCCTTTGGAGCTCAGGGAAGGTCATGGAGGCTGGACCTTGTTCCCTACAAACAAGAAGTGGGGGACATGGAAAGGCTTCTGTGCCCAGGAGGCCCACAGGGTCCTCCTTGGTTTCATAACTATTCTTGCCTTTCATGATTGATCAGTCGCATGATGCTAAAAGTTGAAAATCCATAAATAGAACTCCTGTTACTGTGATTGTGCAAGTTGTGTCACTGCAAAGCCAGACAGTTGTGCTAGGATCCTGTTTTGTCTTCTGCTGGACTCCTGCACATCTTCTGTACCTTTCAACGGAGAATGCTCCCAGCTTCAAGGTTGAATGAGTTTTCTCTTTTGTTTATAGTCCACTCTCTACTTTTATCATCAACTAAACTAGCAACTCTTCCTGTTCTAGGAGAGACCTCATTCACGTCCAGAGCCACGGGTCCTACCGTTCAAATTATTGCTTGACACGTCCTGGGCATCATCTGAGGTGTCCTTTTACAGTTAGTATCTTCGGTTTCAGCCCAACAAGGAAGGATTTCATTTTCTGCCAGTCCCAAGCCTGGAAGTTTATTTGATTCCAGACACATTTTAGGGGTTCCCATAACCCTGGTATTAAAATAAAATGCAAGAGAGCACAAAAAATTAAATAAATATTTTCAGTCCAAACAGCATTACATTCTCACGTAATTTCCTAAGAAAGTATGTGGGAAGTAAAATTTTTGAGACCTTATGTAACTCAAAATGTCTGGGTCAGATTTAATTGATAGTTTTCAGCCAAAATTTATATACCCAGAAAAACTATTTTCCCTTAAAAATTTGGAGCTATGGTGACTTTTCTTTCTAAGACAAAGAAGTCCTAGATAAGAAAGTTGATAAGTTGATAAGAAGTCCTATTAACTGAGGTTCCTTCTTGTCCTTGTTGTTTTTAAGCTCAAATACTACTTAAAACAATCCAGTTATCGTTTCAAAGAGACCCTAGGAGATAACTATCAATGGTTTGTTTGCTATTTTGGACTGAAAATATTTAACTTTCGTCACCTCTTTCATTTGGTCTTACTATCAGGCTTGTGCGAAACTTCTAGAATGTGCTGGGAAGCAGACAACAGCTTCTAGGTTTGGGACTGGTGGAAAAATTCTTCCTTGTTGGGCTGAAACAAATGGTACAGACTTAATTTGCTCCCTGCTTCCTTTTGCCGGAAATCAGTCTCTGGTTTCCATCGTGGTTTGGGCTTTGCTTCCTCCGTAGATGCTGGCAGTATCTTTAGGTTCAGGTTAAAACTCATCTCTCCACTTAGTCACCTGGCAAGCCCTAAACCCCTCCAGGCTGGCCCTCTATCCCACCCCGTCCCCTGCCCTGGGTATGTTTGAACCCAGGGAGGCACAACTGACCAACATATATTATTCAGTGGGTCCCACATTTTTAGTTTCTGTAAATGAATGTGTTCTGCTTGTTCTTTACTCAGATCTAAATGCATTCATGGGTGCTCCTTTCAAAGAACCTACTACAAAAACAACATCGTTGAGTAGGGAGGCTTCACTAAATATTCCTTCTGTGAGAAGGAGAAAGTAAACACTTCAGAGCAAACAACTGAAGATTAATATCAAACTTTTGTTTTTCAGTGCTGACTCTCATCTCCACCGATTTTATTTAACTCTTCCTTCGTTCTTCCTCAGCATTTGGCCTAGTTTGCTCTATTTCTTTTCTTTATTCCATTATATTTTTTCTCCCCTTAATTATGGAAAGCAATTAAGCTTTGTTTCCAGCTTCTATCCACAAGCTTGCATACCTACACCCAGCGTGGTATTAGGTAAGACAAGGGGGCTTGTGAATGATGGGCATTTGCTTCTAAGAAATAAATAAAAAATATTTTCCTCAAACATAAAGGTTATTCTCAAAAAGAATTCTTGTGAATGACATGGTTTCCGTCAGATTACAGATCATAGAATTCTTGGGTCGCCTACCTCTTGATGAAACGTGGTACTAAAGATAATAGCAAGGCATTTGTTTCCTTACATATAAAATAAATGGGATGGGCTACATGATTTCTAGGATTCCTTTAAGTGCTAACATTTTATAATCCTGTGAAATTAGATAACTAAGTTCATTTCCGTAGAGTAATACCAGCTCATTCATTCACAAATACATTATTGAAAACTTACTTTCATATAAAAATTGAAAACTTGCAAGCAATTTACATATATTATCTAATTTAGTACTCCTAAAAAAATCCGTGAGTTCAGTGTGATAATTATTATTATCTCAACTTACATATGGAAATGGTGACTCAGATGTTTAGGTTAAGATCACTGACGGAAATTGCATTACAGAATTCCTTTTACCCAATACGTATTGAATTGAGCAAACAAAAATACAAGCAAATAAAAACAGATAAAATTCACCACAATGTCTAAACAAGGTAAAGGGAATAATTAAATGCAGTAAACTCTTCAAACTGGTAAATAAGGAAAGAAACAGAAAATACCGTTGGGATGTAGAGGGATATAGCTGGACTTCTCTTTCCCCATCCACAGAAAGCATAGCCTGAAATTATTCACTAATACCCAAACAACTGGAAGAAAACAAATTGAATGAGTAACTGTTATCCTTTCCTTTGTCTGACTAAGGACTAAGAAAAGGGCCCTGGGTCAGGGGTGGGGGTAGAGAGGAATGAAAGGAGAAGGGTTATGGCGATGATTAGCCTTTTCTGATGGTAGCAAAGCCTTCAGGACTACATGCTGGACTGGAGAAACAGTACAAAAATAGAGTCTATCCCCTCATAGGAAGAGTCAGTGCCTGCAAATGGATGGAGTGAATCTGATTATAAGGCTATTTCACAGACTCTAGGAAGAAGGAATAGATCTCCAGTATTCTAACCATGCCCAAATATCGCTCTAGCTGAGCTCTCGCCTTCCTGTCACTGTTCCATTAGGTTACAGAAATTTGGCAGAACAAAGAATACTCACTTTTCAAGCTTCAGCTTCAAGGGGAAAACAAAATGTTCCCTGCTTTGGTGGGAAGGGAGTCAGGTGTCACTTATGCTATATATCACAGAAAATAAAATGTCAGGACAGAGCCACCCAAGCAGGAAGGAAAGAGCAAGAAGGAAAGAGCAAGAAGGAGAGAAATGGCGAGGCAACATTAGAGCATACTGCAAAGCAAAACAAAACAAAACAAGCAACCACAAACAGGCAGGAGGCTATAGCATGCAAGAGCAGTACTTCCAACCTAGACAGAAGTATAAATTAAGGAGCAGAACTGAATTATTCACAGTTGTTTTACTCTGTAGAATGATATTCATAGTAAGGGAAGAGTTCAAGGAGGAGGTGATAAATTCACAGAACGAGATTAATAGGGACAAAAGGAAACAAGTTGAGGCCCCAAAATAGCTTTTGTAGGATTAAAGAGCCCATAGATAAATTAGGAACAGCAAAAAATGAAGCACAACAGAGGCAAAATAGAATTACACTGCTGGAATAAAGTATGAAGGAACGTCTCGACAGGCACATGAATGCAGATGAAAGAGTGATGAAAGTCGTCAGGGGAAGATTAAAGATAGCTAAAGGGAAAAGAAGGTTTATTCAAAGATAGATATAGATATATGTATTTATATAAACGTGGTTTATTCAAATACATAGCATAATATAGCTTAATTTAACATAATAAGAACAAATCCTTTTTGAATTGACTATACATGAGACACCTTTTTTTTTTTTTTTTTTTTTGAGTTCGCGGGCCTCTCACTGTTGTGGCCTCTCCCGTTGCGGAGCACAGGCTTCTGACGCGCAGGCCCAGTGGCTATGGCTCATGGGCCCAGCCGCTCCGCCACATGTGGGATCTTCCCAGACCGGGGCACGAACCCGCGTCCCCTGCATCGGCAGGCGGACTCTCAACCACTGCGCCACCAGGGAAGCCCCACTTTTTCTTTTTAGAGGTTTACGTGTGTTGACTAATTTTTCACAACAGGAGTATGAGGTCAGTCATTTTTAGTATTCCTGATTTTTAGGTGAGGAGATTAAGACAGTTAAGTGACTTACCCAAGGTCACAGAGTTATATAGAGCAGAACTGTGATTCAAAAGAGCAGAATTATGCTATTCTGCCTCTAAATAGAAGAAATTTCCTGAAGTGAATACATAATTAAATTTGCAGTTCAAAAGACATTGTGTTGCAAGCAATGGCATCGTTTTACCTTCCCAGCAACAATGTATGAGGGTTCCCATTTCTCCTCATCTCCCCAACACTATTGTCTGTTCTTTTTTTTTTTGATGATAGGATTCCACTTATAAAATCAGTCTGTCTATCTATCTGTCACATATACCTCTATGTAGCTATGTCTGTATAGAATAGGCAAATTCATAGACACAGAAAGTAGATTAGAGGTTACCAGGTTGGGGCAGGAGGTTATTGCTTAGTGGTCACAGAATTTCTCTTTAGGATGATGAAAAAGTTTTAGAAATGGGTGGTGGTGATGGTTGCAAAATATTGTGGATGTAATTAATGCCACTGAACTGTATGATTAAAAATCATTAAAACAGCAATTTTATTTTAGACATTTTACCACATATAAAAAAAATAATAAAAAGGATGTGTTCTGGGAACATTTGGTACAAAATGCTGAATGCTAAGACATATCCTAGTTAAGCAATTAAATCTTAGGATGAAGAGAGAAATCACCCAGTTTTCCAGACACTAGAATATCCTTCACAAGGAGAAGAAAAAAAATATCTGGCTGGCCTCCAGCTATTCTCCAGCAACATTGGGTTTGGGGAGACGGTGGAATGTCTAATAGATTTAATGGAAAGAAAGCATAGCCCAAGAATATCGTGGGCTATACATCTAACAAACAGTTGTCCTCAAGAATACATGTACTCAGAATAAATATAACTTCCATGAGATCTTGAAAACACACTGAGTCACAAAATCCAGCTAATTAAGAGTGAATAAAAATAAAAGATTCATGAATGCCAAACTCATGGTATAAGGTTTGATGATGGCTAGTGACTCTATTTAAATATAGAACTAACAGTGCAATTACAGTTATAGATTAGGGTGTGAAGGTTATAAGCCCAGGCAGCCACCAACAATTAAAGCTGAGAAATCGAGAGGTAGGGAGAGGGAATTTGAGAGGAAGTGTGAGCGTACTAATGCGGTCTTTCACAGCATGGAGTCATTAAATGGTGTCTAAAATTACAATAAATAGTTAAAAAACAACATAATCACTCCAGACTCTTAATGTTTTCTTCGCAATCTGTATTCCTAACTTCAAAGGGATCTTTTGGCAAATATCTCATGGTGAAGAAACATTTGACGGTCTAGATTTCCTTCCATTTTGTTTTAATTACCTTTTTCTTCTGTTAGATACAAGTAAAAAATTTTTAAATAGTACATGATATTTTATCCTATACTCGATAGTATTTATTCCTCCGCATTCTTCTGCTTATCCACCCATTCGAGATCCATCCTTTTGTCTCTGCATATATCATAAGATATTTACAGTGATGTTGGCCATATGTTAATGATAGCTATTTCTGGGTGGTGAGACTTGGGATTTTTTTTTAACATAGATCTTTGTATTTTTTGGCATTTCTCGAATTCTTCAAAGTGAATTATGTATCATTTTCATAGTAGCAATGAAGTGATCTTTCTTTAAAAATAAAAAGGCAAGCAGATATGTCAGGATGTTAACAGTGGTTATCTTGGATAGTGGAACAATGGATGTTTATTACAGGTTTCCCCACTACCCCAAAGTAGAGCGTTCCTATGAGACCTTTGGTAAGTCAAAATGGTGTAAAGCAAAGAAGCAAGTTTCCTTAGGACACATCTTGCTAATAGATACGCAGAATAAATGGAGATAAAGCACAGATGCTCACAGACACAGTTCAAAGCTATGGCTGCTTGATGCTGAGATGCTGCATATAGTTCCCAGGGAAGGAGTTGGAGGTGCCTTTCTTGCTGCTCAGGGTGTGTTCTGCCTCTCTAACACTCCCTGCAAAACAAACGCTGAACCTTATTTTCGCTTTTCGCCTTTTTTGCAAGAGTGAAGATCCTCTTTGGATTTCTTTCCGTTGGCTTTTACGAAAGACCTACTTACGTAGGTCTTTCGTAAAAGCAAAGTGGCATGAAGCAAACTTTCGAAAAGCGGGGGAGACCCGTATTTTATTCTTTGTAGGTTTCTCTATTTTCTGACATTTTAATTTATTGAAATTTTAAAAACATTAAAAAAATGAGGTACTTGTCCTAAGTTAGATAGAAAGTGGTGGAGCCATGATTCAAGCCTTGTTACTGGAGGACGGGAAGATATGAGACAGGATGGGCCAGGTCCTGAGCAAAAACAGGCAGCGGCACTGAGAACTGCTGTCAAGTCTGCTTTTCGCCCTATGGGTGGGGGACCGCATTTCAGTTGAGTCGCTTCCTTGTCATGAATCTTAATGCCTGAACTTTTATAGAAATCCTGAAACCATAGGCTGTGAGAACTGGAAGGAATCTGGAAATCATCCCATCCACCCTGCATGTTTAACAGATGAGGGGCTGCAGACACCAGCGTCTGTTTCATCAGTCATGGGTTAGAACTGCAAAATGTTTTTGAGGCAGTCGTGTGCAATCCTGAAGGTGAACTGGGCTTAGCGCTGTGTGTTGGCTCTGCATGAAATAGGTCAGTCTCCGAGTTCTAACCAGTCCTGGGAGGAGGCCGTTCTGTGGCCAGGGGGTGGGTGCCTGATGCAGATTCAACAGATGTGTAGTTCACGCTTTTCCTGTGCCTGGAACTGTGCCAAGTAGGTCTTCTCCTCCCACTCTCTGTTTTGTTGGTATAGAAGTTGGGTCTCAGCCTGAGGGCAGGTGAACTGCATGGGGGTCACTCAGTGTAGTTGTAAGGGGTTGAATAATGACCCATTAAGTCCAAGTTCTAACTCCCAGAACCTGTGAATGTGACCTGATTTGGAAAACAAAGGTCTTTGCAGATGTAACCAAGTTAAGGATCTCAAGGTGAGCTCCTCCTGGATTTAGGACCTACATCCAGTGATAGGTGTTTTTGTAAGAGAAAGACTGAGGGAGATTTGGAACACAGAGACACAAGAGGAGAGAGCCACATGAGGATGGAGGCAGACACCAGAGTGATGCAGCCACCTAGAAGCTAGACGGGGCAAGGAAAGATTCTGCCCTAGAGCCTTAGGAGAGAACGCAGCCCTGCTGACACACCTCGATCTCAGACTTCTGCCCTCCAGAACTGCAAGAGAATAAATTGCGGTCATCTGAAACCACCAAGTTCATGGTAATTGGTTACGACAGCCCTAGGAAACTCATATATCTGGTAGGAAAGAACCAGTCTTGGCCCACCTCTGTTGTCTGTGATTTTGGCTCTGAGGTCCTAATAGATCATTTTTGATCAAGATGCAAAAAGCAGGATATGGCTTACTTGGGGCAGATGGTGAAGGAAAAGCTCAGAAAATCCTGAGAAGTGGATGAAGAATTGGAGCCACGTGTTTGGAGTGAGACAGAGGGCACCTCGAGATCACAGGACTCAACACCTCTGCTCTGGATTCTCAGAGGCCGGGGAAATAGACCTTACGATTCTTTGGGAATCCAGCCTCTTGCAACTTCCCATAAAAATCCCCATGAGGATAGCCAAGGCAGCGCTCTTAGCAACTAAAACAGGTAATCCTTGGACAGAATCTGGGAGAAATGTCCCTCAACTCTGAGGCTAATTGAAATGGTCAAGAGAAATGTTAAATCAGCCACCCCTCCAACAGAAATGAGATGTGGCCTTAATTCTTCCCTGTTCCTCTGGTAGAAGTCTGAGGTCTGTACCCACCTGAAATGGGACAGACATCCTTTAGAGCACGAACACGACTTTCTGAAGCAGTCCAAGTTGTATTGTTTTCCTCCCACCCTTTCTTTTTACATCTTGCTGGAGGCTGAAACTCACAAATACAACAAGGCAAAAATTAGCAGGGAAATTGTGGCAGCACATTGTATCTTGGAAGGTGTAGTTTTCGCAAGTAGAGTGCTATAGGTGGGCTGGGAGGAAAGCTTCTGTGCATGGTGGTTTTTCATGTACACCATCTGTTCATAGTGTCAGAGAACCAGACAGTAAGCATAGGAGATGATCCAAACGCCATCCTTCTGAATCGAATCGTAATTAATAAGAATAATATCTAACGTCTATCGAGAGCTTAGTATTTGCTGGATACTCTTCTAAGTAAGGGGTCCACAAACTGCAGCCCGTGGGCTCCTCTGCTATTTGTTTTTGTGAAGTTTTATTGGTACCCTGCCTCATTTATTTGCTTATCTGTTTTTTATGGCTGCTGTCACGCTCCCACAGTAGAGTTGAGTATTTGTGGCAAAGATCGTATGGCCTGCAAAGCCTAAAATACTGATTATCTGGCCCTTTATGAGAAAAGTTTGTCAGCCTCTTTTCTGAGCCATTATGTATATTAACTCAGTTAATCCTCATTATGATTTTAGGAGGCTGGAATTTTGATTATACCCATTTTGCAGATTGGGAAACAAAAGCGTGGAGAGTCTAAGGAATTTGTCCGACAGTACACTTTAGGAAATGGCAGAGCTGGGATTTGACTGCAGGCAGTCTTCCTCCTGCATCTGGATCGCCATGCTGTGCTCCCAGGTATAAAGCCACAGAATGAAAGCATCTTCTGTATCTCAGGATTTAGGGTGTGAGATGTGCCTGTGTATCTGCTTCCCAGGTGTGTATACAAGAAGAGGATCTGACAGATGAGATCAGCTTGCTCTCTTTGTTCTGTTAGCAAAGCGTGGGAGGCCTGGGTCTGTGGTGTTTAGAAGCGAATGGGTTGAGACTCAAGAAGTTTAGTGATCTGTGCTATACAAATGATACAGTATCAAAAATGCATGGGTTCAGAAAACGTGCTATTCAGAGAGCCTTCCTGGGGAAATAATCCCTGAACAGATAGTTCAGAGCATCAAAGGATGAACCAGAAATCAAGAACGCAAAACAAAGGAATCATGGGATGAAAAGGCTGGTGAGCGTCCTTTGGGGCATCGACAGAAGCCCTATTCAACTTGTCCCAAAGCTCTAGAGGAGAATTTCCATCTCAGCAACTGTCTCTGTGAAGTACTTTGGCTGCCTTGTTCACAGCTGTATTCCCAGGGCCTACAACAGTGCCCAGCACATAACAGGTGCTCAGTATACATTTGTCATAGAACAAACTGGTGACATCAGTGAACTGGCAGCCCTGTGGAAGGGATGTTTGTGCCTTTTCCAATGGCATCTGGATGTTGCTTCAGTGCAGATAAGTCCACTATAAACTGTAATCCCTCATTAAGCCTCTTCTTTGGCAAGGTCTTACAAACCACAGTCACAAGCCCAATTAAATGCCACAACTCAGCAGAAAGCACTAACCCATGCCAGGAAATGTGGCTGCTAGGAAATACGGCAAGATGTTTGTGTTGTTGTCTTTCTGTGGTGGGCGATTTTCTCCCCTACATTCTACTTTTCTGCGTTTTTTTACCCCCCTGGGTTTCATTTTAAAATGAAAAGCAATGAATACTACACCACGTCTCCAAATTTGGTGTTTGGGCATCTCTACAGGAATTCTCCTATGTGATGTCTAGGCACCTCTTTGGGTGTTGAGCGTCGTAGGGATCTAGGAAGCTTGTTATGGGTTGAAATTTACCTCCCTCCAATTTATACGTTGAAGTTCTAGCCCCCCGTACCTCAGAATGTGGCCTTATTTGGAAATCGGGTTATCGCCGATGTAATTAGTTAAGATGAGGGCATACTGGAGGTCGGTGGGCCCAGACTTCAGTGCGGCTGGTGTCTTTATGAAAAAGGGACATTTGAAAACAAACACGTGGGGAGAATGCCATGGGAATTTGAGGGCAGAGATCGGGGTGATGCTTCTGCAAGCCAGGGGATGCCAGAGATTGCCGGCAGCCCACCGGAAGCTGGGAGAGAGAACAGATGATCCCACACAGCCCTCAGAAGGAGCCAACCCTGCTGACACCTTGACCTCAGACTTCTAGCTTTCAGGACTGTGAGATCAAGCGTTTCTACTGTTTCAGCCACTCGGTGTGTGGTCCTTGGTTACAGCCGCCACAGAAAAGTAACACAGAGCTTGTCGCCTGCCTGGCGGCTTTCAGCCCTATCGTCGCCTGCCTGGCGGCTTTCAGCCCTAGGGCTTCTGCACTTCATCTTGTCCTGCTCTGTCTTTCCGTCTGTGTCTGGGTGGAGCTGACGGGGTCTTTGGTGGCGAGGAGTGTAGACTCCCCTGGACTGGATGAGGGAGAAAGCAGCAAGAGGGAGGATAACCAAGGGGTAGGGAGGCCTTTGCCTCGTGGTCAAAGAGTCTAAAGTCCAAAGTGGATTTTGGTAGAAAAAGTGAGACAAGGGAAGGAGACTGGGGCTGGATATTAGGGGAAATGTAAGTTGGAAGTGGGAAATCAGATTTGCAGTTGACAGGATTGGAAACAGGTGGAGAAGTGAAGGGTGGGAGGGGAGGAGGGAGCAGTTTGGGGTGAAGGCCGTGAAGAATGTCAGGTGCTTCAGGGACCTGATTTCAAAGCTCCAGTACATAGCCATGGGGACATCCTGGTGGCTTCGAGGACACAGGTAGGACTGGGAGACCCTCTGTGTCTATTTCTGTGAGTCGGCATTTCCCTCCAAGTATCCTCTTCCTGCCCTCAGACGTGCGGAGCCAACTGTGGTTGCCTCCCATGGCAATGAAAGCCCCCTCCCAGGCTGGCCCACAGGAGTGATGCTCGGAGGCCTTCCTGGAAGTGGGAGTTGGGAAGGCAGTTTCATGCGGGGCGGTGTAGGGCGATGGTCAAGAGCCCAGGCTCTGGCCCTGTGTTACAGTGTTGTGACCCCAAGGAGACCTGTGCCTTTGTGGGAAGTGCAGGGACCATGCAGTGGACAGGAGCTGGCCTGATACCCTGGGTTAGCATGGCCCACCCAAATAGGCTGCGTCCCTGGGAGCCTGTTTGCACAAAAAAAGTGGTTCTCAAACTTGAGCATGCATCCGCCTCACCTGGGGTGCTTGTGAAAGCACAGGTAACTGGGTCACGCCCCAGAATTTCTGATGCAGTAGGACAGGAATTTGTTTTTTTTTTTTTTAATCAAGTTCCCAGGCGATGCTGATGCAGCCAGGTTGGGGACCACATTTGGAGAACCACTGACAAAGAAAAATGTTCCTTGGGGTAAACTGGGGAGAGCCGTGGCTTCCTGGTGCCTCCTGGGGACATTGCATGCATGGGAAGTGAGACTGGGACCTACCTGATCCTGCTGGTTGGTAGGACCAACTATCTCACTCTCTGTTGTAGTCAGAGATCCACAGGAGGGCTCAGGGATGCTGCTGCCGCCAGTGACCATGATAGCTAACGTTACATAGATCTTACGACGTACCAGCCAGTATTCTAAGGACCTACCTATATAAACACATTTAGTTCTCATAACAAACCTTTGAGGCAGGTACTCCTATTACTGTCATCATTTTCACTTTACAGATGAGGACACTATGGCTCAGAGAGGTTCAGTAACTTGCCCAAGGTCACACAGAATGTAGCTGATAGAGCTGGGATTTGATCTGGCAGTCTGAATCCAGAGTCCATGTTCTTCTCCTACATTAATCCCCTGACCTCTCAGGAGAGAGGGGGCAAGAAATGACCCTAGTGACATCGGCCATTTCATTTGGCCTCTCTTTGCCCTCATTCTCACCTCAAAAAAGGAAATAGCATTTCCCATCTTAGATGAAAGAAATACCTTTACATTTTAAAAACAAAAGCTGTCAGGATTAATTGGATAACAGTTGTCAAATTCTTGCAGCTCCTTAGAGGCTGGTGAAAGAGGAGGAATAATTATGGTGCTATTTTCTATGCAGACCCTAGTACATTTGGGGGAGTAAATAAGTATCTAATGATATTCTTGGTGATTACCAATGATTGAAGGGGGACTGCTCACGTCAGCAGAGAGGCCTTGCTGAGGTTGAGCCGTAGAGAGAGACTTCACCTTTGATGGTGGGTGGCCAGAGCCCTGCTGTCCCTAAGAGAGGTACACAGGGTGTGGCCCAGGGTAGGAGGGAGCCTCCTCCAGCAGGCTAGCATACCTGCCAGCCCTGGATGGAGAGACGGGGCAGCACTGCTGGTCCACCTGCCCGAGTTTATGGACCCCTGGCTCATCAGGGCTGGCAGTTAGAGACCAGCTAGGCTGGTGGTTCTCAAAGTGTGGCCCGTGGATCTGCTGCATCAGCTTCACTTAGACACTTGTTAGAATTCTCAGGCCCCACCCCAAACCTACTGGGGGTGGGACCCACCATCTCTCAACAAGCTTTCCAAGTGATTCTGATGCATGCTTCACTCGGGGATCCACTGTTTTAGAGAAAAGTAGCACTGACTTTGGAGCCAGACACACCTACGTGTGAATCCTGGCACTGCTGCCTTCTGGCTGTGTGACTTTGGACAAGTCACCGCACCTCTCTGAATGTCAAGTTCCTCATCTACACAGTGAGGCTGGGAGGTTAGAGAGGTGGTTTGTAGGATACTTGCTCTGTACTTACAATTCCTTCTAGTCCCACCACAGTTTAGAGACTGTCTTGTTTCTTGGCTTTGAAAGAGTCTATTTCATCTTCTGGGAACATGCTTTCTGCGCCCTCTTCACCTGTCTGACACCTATACAACCATAGGCCTAAGCCTGGGGTTTATTTGCTCCAGCAAGTTGTTGTTTTCTTTCTTTGTACACCTCCTCCCCCAGATCAAGTCCGGGCTAGATCTCTCTCCGTGTACACGAGGTATCACGGGACTCCCCGCATCCTCACAACTGCCTTTTACCTGGCATCATCTCCGGGGGGGCAAAAACAGTCCTGCTGACTGCTGTTTCTCTGGAGTGTCAGACACATGGCAAGTCTGCAGGTAATATTTGATGTTAGAACCGAGTTCACTCAATTTATAAAATGCTTGGTTCAGGGGAGTTTGGGGGAGGAAACTGGTGAAGGGGTTAGCCTTCATGCGGGGAGGAAACCAAGGCATGGAGGTGCTAGCTGACGTAGGGATGCAGTGGCAGGGGAAACAAATGGAGAAGGTGAGCCCTGGTGGCTGAGGATTTGAGGGGAAGCTGCTGTGGAATCAGGGTACAGACAACCTGTAGCACATCTCTACAGGGCAGAGAGCCCATCTGACATCAGCATTAGACAGTGTAATGCCCTCACCTCAACCAACCACCATCTGGTCTGCTGATGAAGGACAAAATGATGTGAGGTCATCTAGCCAGCCCTCACAGTAAGTCCGTCCTAGCGTCTCCAGGGCAGGCATTTTGCAAAGCTCAGGGTACCTCTTAACCTAATTTATGTATGTATTTATTTATTATGGATAGGGTCATGGACCTCTTGGAGAAATAGATGGGCCCTCTCCCCAGAAAAAAGCACAAAAACACAAACCTTCCCCAGTGTTGACCTTGCCACTCTGTGGGGACGTGACGAGGTTGCTTTCAGAATCACACCCAGATGTTGGGAGATAAAAGCGTCAGGTGAGGCCAAGTAGACTTTAACACTTTACGTCTCTTCAAGCCTTGGTATTTTAAAACTTGGGAGATGATAGCAATGACCCAATTTAGTAATGTGAAGCCAAGACAGCACTATTTTAACAGGCTTAGTCATTTCTTCATTTTGCATTTTTCCCCTCTTTTCCATTTGTGGCTTTTCCCATTGCACGTATACGAAGTAATAACCTAGTATATTCCATAGAGCATGGCAAACATGCTCTATATAAAACACTGTTGAACATTCTCTGAGTGTAACTGGAGCATAAATGTAACTAATCAAAATATTATCATGCCAACGGATGTGTGAAGAGTTTGGAGATTTAAAAAGTATATATATTTTAGTTCCATGTCATTTCAGTTTAGAGATTTAGAGCTGCAGAAGCAAGGGACTCAGCCCAATGAATGTCAAGAACAATTTGGGGTCTGACAATGTTCCCGGCAGCCCTGTTGTTCTCTTTACTCTTTTTTTAAAAAATAAATTTATATATTTTATTTATTTATTTTTGGCTGCATTGGGTCTTCATTGCTGCACACGGGCTTTCTCTAGTTGCGGGGAGCGGGGGCTGCTCTTCATTGCGGTGCGTGGGCTTCTCATTGCGGTGGCTTCTCTTGGTGCGGAGCACGGATGCTAGGCACACGGGCTTCAGTAGTTGTGGCTCGCAGGCTCTAGAGCGCAGGCTCAGTAGTTGTGGCGCACAGGCTTAATTGTTCCGCGGCATGTGGGATCTTCCCAGACCAGGGCTCAAACCCGTGTCCCCTGCATTGGCAGGCTGATTCTTAGCCATTGTGCCACCAGGGAAGCCCTCTCTTTACTCTTAATATGACAGCAGCTTGACAACTGATTTCAGTTTTGTCCTTTCCTCCCACTCATTGCCCTTCTTTCTACCTGCTCCAGCTCCCCAGAGCAAGGCCAGCCAATCCCAGGAAACGTGTGATGACCCCTTGCTAGCAAATACAACATGCCCACTTGTGTGGAGCCTAAGAGCTAAATGATGATTAGAATTTCCTGGGTTTGAATTTTGGCTCTGCTGCTACCTGTGTGGCCTTGGGAAGGTTACCTAACCTCTGTGTGCCTCAATTTTCTCATTTGTAAGAGAAGGTTGGTATTAGAATTAAATGAATGAATAGAAGTAAAATGTGATAGTATGTGTTTGCTGTTGTTGTTATTAATGAGCAGATGTGACTAATACAGGAAAGGAATTCTTGTGGGAAGATCAAAATGACTGTTTCTCCAGGAACCAGATCCAGGGAAAAGGGTCTCTCCTCCTTCACCCCTTTCCATAGGAGTCTAGTTAGAAAATCCAAGCCAGTCCTGTCTCCTTACTCTCCACTCGCTTCGTCATGTGACTTTAACTCCTTGGAACTGTAGACTTCTCCAGCTGGAGGGAACTTCAGAAGCTCTAGCTGCACACCTGTGCTCCAGGTGAAGAAATGGAGAGAGAATTGCTCGCTCACAGAGGCACCACGTGTCTAAGATGGATGCACAGGAAGGGGTCGGAGTCTGAAGGGAGAGTGACATTGTCTGCCCGTCAGTTCTGTCTCGACCTCGCCGTAGAGTTCTGCGATTTCCCATGTCAAAGAGCAACTCAGACAAACCCGTTAGATTTCACCGTTTGTGTGGCTGAGTTCTCATTCCGTCCTGTGTTGGGTTCCATTGCTTTTCCTACAGTAATGCTTATTTTTCCTCCTGGGATGTTGAGATGCTACACTGAGATGTTGGGGGAGGCAAGTTATGTAGTTATACGTGCGGAGAACCCGGTGTGCTGCGTGATGTTTAGCCGGGTCTGGTTTCATCATAAGATTATTAGAAGGTCTAAAAGTGTGAACACTTTTGTTTGGGTTTTGGTTTGGGGAGCGAAGCGGAGGAGAAGATGTTAAAGGGTTCAGATTTGGGTTTTATTCTGCTTTGTCTCCATCATGGTCCTCCTCTCTCCTCCCTCTCTGCTCAGCCTTCTTTTCCTCGCCTGAACTCCATTTCCCTGGTGTCACCACTGCCCTTTCCCCTTCCTTCTTCCTCTGCGCCTCCTCTCCTCCTCTTCCTTCCTGTCTGCTCCTCTGATTTCTCCCCCTTTCCTTATTTCCCCCACTCTCCCTCCCTCCCTCCCTCTTCTTTTCTCTCTCCCTCTTTTCTTCACCTTTCATCTTTTTCTCAGTGATGGGGAAGGAATGCAGAGCCCCAGGTACCTGGTCTTTGGGGGAAGGGTCCACGTTGAGAGCCCCCTTCCAGCAGCACCTTCAGATCCAACCACCTGAGTTCAATTCCATTTTCAACTGCATTATCCACACCTACATGGACTATCAGATAACTTGTGTGTTGGAGAGCTGTCTTAACACATTTGCATATGAAATGCTTAAACCTCACCTTATTGGTCTGAATGAATGATTACAGAAATAGTTATTACTTGTTCACACAAACTGACTCTGACAAAAATGTTCACAAGTGTTCGGTGCCTTTGAAACGTCGGGATGTATTTTCTTTGTTCTAAATAGATACTATGTATCCATTAAGCTGTAGTTAATCCCTCCCCCCATTTTCTGGTATATTAGAAAGGAAGCACATTTCTTTCCTTTTTTTTGACACATGATAATTAGAAGGCTTTCATTGATAGTATGAATAATGTCGAATGATATGTTTGTTTCCCTGGCTATTGGTAAAGTGTTATGTTTATGATTGACTTAATGATTATTAGTTTTCATGATATTACTGGTAGAACTCTGTTTCTCTTCTACATATATTCTCTTACTTTATGATGCATTGTATCTTTTGACATTTTTGTGCCCCCTGCCCTTTTATTGTGATCAGACAGCGAAACTTCATCATTCTGGACTTTTAAATTAGGCCATGTGCAGGAGAGCTATAACAGAGGTATGTATAGGGTCAGCAATGCAGGAATAACTGTTCTCTAGGCATTAGTGAAAACCACAGAGAGAACTGCATTTAAGTAATTTAGTGAAGGACCATGGCTGGGCCAGGCAGTGTGGATTTCAGGAACAGCATCACCTGAGCGAAAACCCAGAAGCAGGGAAGTCTGGAGTGTGTATTAGTTTCCTATTACTGCTGTAACAGCAATTTCTGGAGGTCAGAAGTCCTAAATGGGTTTCACTGGTATAAAATCAAGGTGTCCACAGGGCTGTGTGCCTTTCTGAAGGCTCTAGGGGAGAGTCTTTTCTTGCCTTTTCTAGTTTCTAGAGGAAACTTGCATTTCTTGGTTCATGGCTTGTTCTTCTATCTTCAAAGCCAGAAGCATAGCATCATCAAATCCCTGTCCGATTCTGCCTCCTCTGCCTCTCTCATCCAGAATAATCCTTCCATTGCAGGGTCATCTGATTAGCAATTGTACTTCCATCTGCAACCTTAATTCCACTTTGCCACATAAGGTAGCATATTCACAGGTTCCAGGAGATTAGAACATGGACATCTTTGGGAAGCCGTTATTATACTTACCATAGAGTGGATGAGGGCTGTGTAGGGGGAGAGTATTCATATACAAGGCAGGAGATAGAGGCAGGGTACAGAGGTCTCCAAACATCCCCATGAAAGACTCTGGACTTTACAGGAAACAGGGAGTCCTCCTTTCCTATAAAGGAGGACTTTCTAGGAAGTTTAGGACACATCATGGTTGGTTTTGCATCTCAGGAAGATGGTCCTACTTGCTGTTGCATCGGTGAAAGAATTAAGGACTAGACCGATTAGGAAGTTGTTGCAGACATCCGTGAAGCAGGCAGAAAGTCCATGACACAGATGTGATGGATGTGAGCTAGGCCAGCGGCTGTGGGAGTGGAGAGGAAGAAGACGAAAGGAGAAACACAAGGAGGAAGCATCCCCAGAATTTGATGACCGATCCATTGCAAGGGGTGGGAATGGGGCAGCAGATTTGATTCTGTTTCTCAGTAGTCTTTGCCATTTTCTTCCTCATTCTATCGAGGTCTCCCCACTACATTGAAAACTTTGGGGAATGGGAAGGACGGAAAGGAGCTAGTTTTTGAGGACCTACAATGCAGCAATCATTATCTAGATACGTTATAAACTATTTCATTTAATCTTCATGACCACAGTATAAGATGTATTTTTGTGGCTGTTTTGCCAGAAAACGAAACTGAGGTTCACAGAGTTTAGGAGATTTATCTGAGGTCATCCAGGCAAAAGAGGGGTAGCTGGGGTTCCAATCCAGACCAGGTAACTCTAGGGCTTCCTTGTGTCCTGCATCATCCCCACACACCAGGACTAGGGGGCTCAACAAATAGTTGTTAAATTGCATTTCAGAACTGAGGCTGTGAGTGCCCTGTGTGTGCAGGGTACCCCTAAAAGGCATCGGGCATTTGGAATGCTTAAGAACTCTCTACCTCCTGGAGGTAACATGAGGTTTTTTTCCCCTCTTAAATAGCTCTTTGAGGAACCACTGCTGTGACCATACAGCTCAGGCACGGTGGGCAGGATTGTCTATGCTGCAAACTGAAACAGGAGTCAGGTAAACCTGACCCTGAATCTTCATTGTGTTGTGTGTCTTTGGTCAAGTCCCTTCCCCTTACTGGGATTTCTAAAGTGAGTTGGTTGGAGCAGTTAAGCTCTTATGTCTCACCTGGCTATAGTTTGTTATGCTTTGATGAATAATCTACAGTTTCTAGACCAGCATTACTCAATAGAACTGTCTAGGGTGATGGCAATTTTCTCTGTCGTCGCTGTACAATATGGTGTCTACTGAGTCCTTGGACTATGGCTAATGTGTCTGAGTAAATTAATTTTTAATTTAATTAATTTAAATTTAAATAGGCACCTGTTGCTATTAGCTACTAAATCGGAGAGGGCATTTATAGACCCTGAAGTCTCTGATTATTGAACAAGCGTAATTGGTGTGTTTATGACTTTCTACCCCTGTAGCTTTGGGCAAAAAGACTTTACCTGCCTCTTCCTCACTGTTCCTTGCTTTAAAACAGGGATAGCATGACACCATCTCACTGGGATGTGGAAAGATGCTTAGACCAATGCCTGGCATGTACTAAGTTCTCAGTAAACATTATTGACATCAAACATGTTATAAATTGCATTGGACCCATTATCACCTGCTGCTGACCATTTGTTATGAAATTAACATTTATTGAGTCAAGTCCAGTGTTATACGTAACATACACTGAAAACAGATCAACCACAAAACTTGGACTTGTAGCTTTCATTATCCCGTTTTATAGATGAGGACGTTGAGGCCCAGGGAGGTTTATTGACTTGCTCAAAGTGAGGCAACTAAGAAATGACAGAAGTGGGACTGAAACCCAGTTTTCTTGACTATAAATCCAGGACTTGTTACATGCCGCCACAGCTGCCTTGGCTGCGGGCAGCATTTGGGTCCCTGCCGCCATCCGCTCCCTTCACGTAGGTGCTGGCTCTGGGAGCTGGCAGGGCCACCGGTCTTCAGGGACAGCTCTGAGCTCTCAGAGCTCCGGGCCCTCAGCTGCCAGTTGCGAGCACACTCATGTAATCTTAATGAACAATGTGCAAAGCCATTAAAAACTCAATTAGGGTTTTCTTTTTACTGCCGACGTGAGGACTGCAATCCTGAGGTGCTCATGTGTGAACACAATAGCCACCATCTGCTACGGAGAAGCGTTTTGCCTCCAAAAAGGGGATCTATGTTGCAGACACATCAATAACGGGGCTCTTATCAAGGCGTTATTATGCACGAAGGGGGGAAAAATGCAAAGTTTATGGCCAGCCAGAGAGTACTTCCTGCTTTAATTCCACAGTTTTTGGTACTACGTATAATAACTATGAGGAAACTAACGCTGTTTTATGTTCCTGATCACGCCAGTGGATTTTGGGGGGGGGCGGGGGGGGAAGAAGAAGAAGGGAAGAAATGTACTTACAGTCTTTCTCTTTCTTGTTTCTGGCTGATCTTGGCATAATGACAGGCTCGTTCTTGATCTCCAGGAAACTGACAGCCCTGGGATGATATTAATTAAGCCTACCTGTTGATCAAAGAGGGCCCCACCGAGCTGCTGATATATGAGGGCTTTCAGTCCCGAACAGTCTCTAAAACGGCAGGCCTGTGCTCAACTCAGAGGTCTGGCTTCCTTTCTGGAGGATGTGGCCAGACCTCTGTAAGGTAGACGAGATGCACATGAGGTCTGTAGATGGCAGGATCCCACCCTTCCCTGAGGTACTGTGCTTGCCTTGCTGGATGCTGTGGTTTCCTGCCTCTGTGCCTTTGCACGTGCTGTTTGCTCTACGTGAAATGCCCTCCCAAGTTACCACCAGACCCACTTCCATGGAAGGTATCCCGACTGGGAAAGAGGAGAGGCTTTCGTATTCTAATGTGTGGAGTTCAGCTCTGTACCACCAGTATCTCTTTACATCGGCTGATCTACGCTAACCTGATGGGGCTGACAGTATTCCTGGGAAAGGGATATCAGGAGAGAAAAGAAATTGAGCCCTGTGCAGTTAGGATATGAGAGTACTGGACGGAACCTGTTGCAGGGAGTGACTGCAGGGCCACGGATGGAGGAGGAACTCCATCATGAAGGATGACGCCAAGTGGAATTAAGAGCTGACCTGTAGGGGGCAGAGGTGCTGAGTGAGCATAGACCCTGATGGAGGAGGGGAAAAAAAGCCATGTGAGTTTGCAGAAAGAGCTGCCTCTTGAGCCTTGTGGACTCTCGGGCCAAAGCAGTTCTATTGTGTGTCCCCTGAGTCTGTCCCAGGGCAGAGACAGTAACAAGGACCTACCCATTCGTGGAGACATCACAAACGATGACAAAGGCACATGAGGGATCTGCACCTGGAAGTGCTATGAGGACAAGGGGACCGGTGTCATTAACTGGGGTGCCTTGGGGACTTCTGGAAATAAATAGGGAGTGTTGCTTGGAGCTGGAGTTTAAAGCTGGTCAGATTCCATTGTCAGGGTTCATGATATGCTCAATGACTGGTGAGGTTTCACTTCTGTTCATTCTTCAAATTCCAGCTCAGCTTAGTCCATTCCTGGAAGATGTCCTGACCCCCACCCCCGGCTGAGTTAGTCACCACTCCTCTGTGTGTACTCACGGCTGTGCTGCACTCCAACGAGGCTGGATCTGCTGCACGGTCCACTGATTGCGGCCTCTGCAACTCAGAAGCACCTTCTTCCATGGCTGCTGCCCCCTCTTCACAGTCTCTGCTTCACTGAGCTCTGGTTCATCTCATCACTAGTGTCTGGTTCAGAAATTGCGGTTGTGTGTGCCTGTTTGGTAGAACTCACATCCTCTGCCTGAGTCTTAGCTACAGAGGAGACTGGGAAAGAGGACATCTTTTTCATTTCCATAGAGGAAATGGGCTCTGCTTAAAAATTTGAGGGGTTCCCCCAGACATAGGAAGGGAGTTCAGATATTGAGTGGCATGTTTCTACTCCAGGTCATCAGTCTACTGAGCTTGGAGGGTGGCCTGAGAACAGCCACCCACGGGGGGTGGTACCTGGTGAGCCACGGGTGACACGAGGTTACACTGGCCGCTGCCCTGATGAGTTTCCACTGCCTAAAGGGGGATCTTGCCTGCCCTATCCCCAAAACTTACTTTTTTCTGTCCAGATTGGGAGCCAAATGATTCGACCCTACCATTTGCTTTTTATACCATACTCCCCTTCGAAGACGTTCGTGATGGGTTCTGATACCGCAAGGAACTTTCTACCCTCACGTAGGAACACTCAGATTCCCTAGGGCACCTGCAGTTTAGACAGTGTATAGCTGCTGGCTTCTGATTCGGTCGGTAGCTTGGGAGCGTGTGTGTGGTTGTATTAACACAAATATCTGGAAAGGTGCATATGTTACCTTACATGACAAAAGATGTGATTGAATGAAGGATCTTGCCCTGGGGAGATGATCCTGGGTTGTCTGGGCAGACCCGATGTACAGGGTCCTTATAAGAAGGAGGCCGAAGAATCAAAGTTGGAAAAAGATGTGACTGTGGAACTACAGGTTGGAGTGATGCCCTTCGAAGATGGAGGAAGGAACCACGAACCAGGGAATGCAGGCAGACACTGAAAGCAAGGAAACAGTTTATCTCCTGAAGGCTCCAAAAGGAAAGCAGCCCTGTAACACCTTGATTTTAGACTCCTGACCACCAGAACCATAAGGGAATAAGTTTGTGTTGTATGAATCCACCGAGTTTTTGGTTTTTAGTTATAGCAGTAATTGGACACTAATCCGGGGTTTAAATCTCGTGTCCCCAAGCCTCCACCTGCTTGGCTGCCGGGCCTCTTTCTGCCCTCCTAAGGCTCTCCCCAGTCACTCATAAGAATCCTTGGGCATGTTGTGAGTGCATGAGTATAAATAAGATCGTTTGCCCGTGTTGCCCCTTTCTGGACTCCTCATGGAAGCTCACTGCCTGCGTGGCGCAGGAGACCCTCACCATGGCTGCTGCTGTGGGTGTCACAGTGTCACAGTCCCCCTCCCCTCTTGCGGGGCGGGCGAGATACCGATGCCGCTGACCTCCCGCACGCCACCACATCCCCAGAGGTTCCTCTCTCACACTGTGTCACTTGGACTCCAGGGCAGCACTGCGCATTCCCCCAGCCTCACCAGGACATTCCTGAGCAGGACTTCTCCTGCTGTTCCCACCTGGCCTGACCTTTTCCTCCTTTGCGGGTAGTCTAGGTGGGGTGGGGTGGGATGGGCAGTCATTGTTTTCTTTATTATATATTTTTTTTCAGTTTTCTTGTTTATCTCCCTGAGACTTGCACCCAAACACATACCTTTCTGTCTGGTTTACAGGCCAGAGGATGCATATCAGGTCACACAGATCGCCATTGGGGGGTCAGGGTGGTGGTGATGGGGAACGTGATTTGTTACCCTAACCCAACCCAACTCTGGCCCCCCGAGACACAAAGTATCTTAATGAAGGTCCAGGATGTTTCTTTCCTTCTCAAGGATTTATTTTTGGAGTCCATTATTTTCATTCTCTTCTTTCTTTCTGCTTCTTTTTACCCAAGGACACTGCTCTTAATGATGTCCCTATTTGGAACATCCTGCAGCCTTGCTTAGTAACTGTTATCATTTCTCATGTTATCTCCTTAAATAAAGGGACTTGTAGGAAGTAGGGGCTCTACAGGGATGCCAAAATAATAAGGATAATGCTAGTTGCAGAAATAAACGTCAAATGTTTAACGGCTTAATGACCCAATAATAGTTTATTCCTTGCTTGCTTACTTAAAGTCCAAAATGAATGTTCCTAATTGTGGGCGGCCTTCCTCATGGTCATGGTCATGGTCATGGTCATGGTCATGGTCGTTCAGGGAACTAGGCTCCTTTAATTGTGGCTTTGCCGTCACTTAGGCTCTTGGAATCCTGTACTTTCAGCTGGTGGATGGGAGAAAGACAATGCAGCAGTGATTCTGGAACGTTAATGTGCGTACAAGGCACCTTGTGATCTTGATAAAATGCTAATTCAGATGCAATAGGCCTGGGCTGGGGCCTGAGAATCTTCATTTCTTACCAGCTCCCCGGTGATGCTGAGACTCCTGGTCCAAGAATCATCCTTGGAAGGATGAGATAAAAGAGAATGGAGCAGTGGGAGTTGGGGGAGGCAGGGTGGAGGCTGTCTGCTTCTAAGCACCAAGCTGGAAGTGGTAGACTTCGCACTCGGGCCCCATTGGCTGGAACCTAGTTGCATGTCCTCCCCAAACTCTGAAAGGAAGCGGGGAGTATAATCCAGCTATGTGCCCAGAACAAAGAGGACAGGTTTGCTAATCAACCAGCAACTTCTGCTACATGAAGACTTGGTGGAGGGCCAAGCACATCCACCAGCTCTGCCTTCAGGGAAATGGCAGCATCCTTTATTAACAATCATGGAGGCAGCAGATGGAGAAATCCCTAGACTTGCTGGAGCGGATGGATGTCACATGGCCCCATCTCCTCAGTGAGCCTGCTTCGCCACTGGAGCTAGGATGCAAAGAGGGGGAACCTGAGCTGGTGGACGGGAAACCTTCCCAACTCTCGCTGCTGTGGACGCTAAGACCCCTGGTGTGAACTGGCAGGAGGATAGGAGCTTAAATGTCCACGGGGCATCCCAGGATTCTGAGTGGAGAGAGCCAGACACCACTTGTTTCTCAGGCTGTCTTCCCTACCAGTAGCTGTGCCCCACCCTCCCTCTGTGGCCAGAGGCTTGTGGGTCTTGTGGGTCATCACTCATCTGTCCCAGGGGAACCTTCTGGAACCCTGTGGGATGTAGGTCAGCAAACAGACATGGGCATGGATACCAACCTCCCTCTGTGCCTCAGTTTCCCCCCTGCAGTGGTTCCTTCCTTGCTGCCTCAATTGGGAGTTGGTGATGATTAGAGACAACATCGGACAAGGGACAGCTCTCCATGTACCCTGTGTTACTGCCTGGCTCTAAACCAGGGAACTTGACTCTCTTGGAAACATGGGGAAGATACCACTTTTCGCTCCACTTTCAGTGGCTCCTACCCCAGAGGGTGGGTGAGTTTTCTGATTGGTGGGATGTTGAAAGTCTGTTAGCCATTGGTTCAAGTTTCTGTCTTTATCACCTTGCTTCTTGTTGGCTCATTTTTGGGATGAGCCCTAGGGATCTGGGTTGAGTTGGAAGGAAGGAGTCCTTGATCATGCAGCTGCTTTTGCATGCTGGTTCAGGGAAGAAAATGCAGGAAGCCTAATTTGGCCTCAAGTCCAAGTTCCTTCCTCTGATCCAGCTTTGTGAACAATAAAGCGGAGATTTTGAAGTCTCTCTCTCTCTCTCCTGTGTCTATTTTTAAATTTGTCCTGAACCCAGAGGAGACAGGCTACGAGTGACCAGTACCCTCTAGAACCCCGACAAGATACGGATTGCCCAGCATTTATTATCTGCAGCGATTAGTCTTTTGGGAATTAGGGTGAAAGAATGAGGCTCCTTACAGCTACTGAAGTGGCTCATCTTGGTTGAGGATAAGTGGTCTTAAGGTTTCATTCCAGCTGAAGATTTTAGTGGCTAAAATAAGATTTCAAAACAGCAGTGGTTTTCTAGGTGGGAATATTCATTCCAGAAAAACTTGAGTTTATCTACTGTGTGTTTTTTTTTTAATAAGTTTATTTATTTATTTGTTTTTATTTTTGGCCGTGTTGGGTCTTCGTTGCTGCGCGTGGGCTTTCTCTAGCGACGGCGAGCGGGAGCTGCTCTTCGTTGCGGTGCGCAGGCTTCTCATTGCGGTGGCTTCTCTTGTTGTGGAGCAGGGGCTCTAGGCGCACGGGCTTCAGTGGTTGTGGCATGCGGGCTTAGTTGCTCCACGGCGTGTGGCATCTTCCCGGGCCAGGGATCTAACCCGTGTCCCCTGCATTGGCAGGCAGATTCCCAACCACTGCGCTACCAGGGAAGCACTACTGTGTTTTATGATGCAGTTTATTTCATAGAATCATAAGACTCTAAGTCACACAGTTTAGCCCTCCCAGTTGATTGTGAAATTTCCTTAGAAGGCTCCTCAGTTTGTCCAGGCTCTGTGTAGCCACCTGCGGTGATGAGGAACTCACTTTGTCTCCCAGGCAGTCCATCCCATTTTGCATCCATTTGACTTGTTAAAAGGTCCTTTGAACTGAAATGTGCCTCCCTGTGGTTTCTTTCATAAGTCTGATCTCTGGTGACCTTCGTCAGTGAGCTATTGCCGCAGTAATGTGCCTAACAAACCGAGAGGAAACTCAGTGGCAAACAGCAGTGTGTGTTTATTCTCACATTTCTGGGTCTGAGCCCCCGTGGTGGATCTGCTGAGCCAGGTTGGGCTCCTTGGCTATGTGGCTGTGCTCTCAGCTGTGTGGGTGGCTTGGCTTGGGTCTTTACTATCCATTGTGTTTAGTTCTCTTCCACACGTGTCTGTCCTTGATCCCAAGCTGAAGGCGGCAGCAGCTGCTTGGGGCACATTCTTCTCATGGAAGGTGGCAATAGTGCAAGCGGGCAAGCGCAGCTAGGCAAGCCTCATTCTGTTAGTCTCCTGTTGATCAAAGCGAGTGGAGCCCAAAGTCGTGGGACGGGGACGGGGACATGTTCTCTGCCTCTTTTGGGAGGGACTGCAAGGCCAAAGGTCAAGGGCATGGAGCCAGGGAGGGGTGAAGAACTAGAAACAACCATTTAATCGGTCAAAGCAACTCCAAAGAGGCTCACTTCCTTTCTAGGAGACAGGCTTTTCCAGTGTTTGAAAATACTAGTCATGTTTTCTGCAAATAATAAAAATAGCATAAACTTTGAGGTTGAAGAAAATCTGGGTCTCGTGCCTCTCTGTCTGAGTGGTCCAGGGCGAGTCACTCAGTCTTTAAATAAAATGAAAACTCTCCTTCTCCCAGGGTCATTCTGAAGATTAAATTGAACAATATATAAATAAGACAGTAAGCATCACACTGGTACCCCTTAAGTGCTTAGCAAGTATTACTTACCCTCCATTCCATCTTTCAGTTGGTTCTCAAATTTTTTCAAGGTCTTCTTCACTTATTTGAATATACTGTACTTTTTATATGTCCTCCTCTGATATATTCCTTGTACTAATGCAAGGCTCCAGGTGGAATATGTTAAAACAATACCTGGGTGCTGTAGAGTTTCTGCTTCCATTGAGACAACCCAAGCTCGAATGAGGTGATATTTCACCTCATTTCACCCACGGAGGTTGCAGTTAACTAAATTCCTGAGTTTTTATTCCATGCTTCCTGTTGGAGCTACTGTTTTTAATATTTGCTGTTTTTTTTTTCTGTACATGTTTATAGACTGTTTACTTTGTAGAATACTTCGTGTATGTCACCATCTCTTAATTCTTAAAACCACCTCGGTGAGTAGGATTTTTTATTCCTAGTTACAGAAGAGAGAGGAAGTACTCCAGAGAGGAAATGTAGGTTTCTGGGGATCAACCATATCCTCCCAGAGGGACTGGATTTCTGGCCACTGTGTTTACAGGTGTGACTGATTTTCAGAAGGATTTTCTTTCTCTCTCCTTGTCTCTACCTCCCGCCCCCTTTGTGGGTCTCCAGGATCCTTCATGATGGTGAACAGCTCTGGGAGGGCCTCTGGCCAGAAGGCGCACCTTCTCCTGCCGACCCTGAAGGAGAATGACACCCACTGCATCGATTTCCATTACTACTTCTCCAGCCGCGACAGGTCCAGCCCGGGGGCCTTGAATGTCTATGTGAAGGTGAACGGTGGGCCCCAGGGGAACCCTGTCTGGAACGTGTCTGGGGTCGTCACTGAGGGCTGGGTGAAGACAGAGCTTGCCATCAGCACCTTCTGGCCACATTTCTACCAGGTATGCTGTTTTACCGTAGTTTGATTTTTTTTTTTTTAAAGTAATAATCTATCTGTACACCTCTTGCCCTCTTTAGAGTTTAGGTCTAGAAAGGACTTCATTTACTCACTTGTTCAACGCGTGTTTACCAAGCTGCTTCTCCTAACCAGGCCTGGAGGATGCAGAAGAGATCCTCTACAGCCCGTGCCACCCTGGAGATCGCAGTCTGGAGGAGGAAACTGATTGATAAATAAACAAACACTTAGAATATAGTGGGATGCATGTGGATTCCACAGGTTGCTGGAGGAAGCTAGCTATTGAAGCCTTCTATACAATAATTTCTTATAACAATCTGATGAGGGAGATACTATTATCATGCCTGTTTTACAGATGAAAAAATTAAGGTTCAGAAAGATGAGATAACCAGTCACATATTGCCCCTGAGGAAGACGGTGTTTGGGGGCAAGACGATTAGGATGGCTTCTAAGAGGACCAGACAGCGTAGGCTGAGTCTTGAAGATGAATAACTAATTATTGAAAAAGGAAGGGAAAGACATTTGAGTTGACAGGGGTAGTGCACACCATGGGCTGGAGGAGATTTTGGCGGAGTTTGGAAACTAGGTTGTTTATAGGTCGAAAAGGAGATCTACTGGGAGCTAAGCCTGCAGGGATGGGTAGGTCATGGGGTCTTTGAATGCCAGGCTAAGGAGAGTAAATTTATTCTCTAGGCTAGAGCAGCACTACTCAAACCATCTGTGGTGGAGGACCAGGTTTCTTCTCCTCAACTTGTGGACCAGTACTTTTATAAACTGCAATCAAAGTGTCACAGTAATGCCAAATTGCTGGGCTACTCTCTAAATGCCTCTTATCTCGTTGAGGAGCCTCTTATCCCATTGAGGACTGATGACACACACTCTGCAGGGTGTCACCAGCCCACAGAGCTCACTTAGAGGAACACAGCTCCATGTTGTGGCCTGGGGCTGTTGAAAGTTTTTTTTTTTTTTTTTTTTTTTTAAGCGTTATGCGGGCCTCTCACTGCTGTGCCCCCCCGCCCGTTGCGGAGCACAAGCTCCGGACGCACAGGCCCAGTGGCCACGGCTCACGGGACCAGCTGCTCCGTGGCATGTGGGATCCTCCTGGACCGGGCACGAACCCGCGTCCCCTGCATTGGCAGGCGGACTCCCAACCACTGTGCCACCAGGGAAGCCCCCGAAAGTTTTTTTTTAAACTACGCTATTAAGGTACAACTTACGTATCATAGAATCCACTTATTTTAAGTATGCAATCCGTGATTTTTAGTAAATCTATTGACTTGCACAACCGTAAACCAGCTCTAGAACATTTTCATCAACCCCATAAGATCCCCTGTGCCTGTTTAAAGTTAATCCCCATGCCCACCGATGGAAGGTTTTAAGTAAGAAAGTGACGTAGATCTACTTTTGGAGAAATTTCTCTGGAGTCGGAAGCAGAACAGGGACCTCAGGGTGGCAAGGTGAGTGGCTGGGAGATTTGTAGGCATCCTTCAGTTCAAAACCCATGGTATAGTTCTTTCAGATGTACCGTGCAAGCAGTTATAGACAATACGTAAATGAACGGGCGTGACTGTTTTCCAAGAAAACTTTATTGTACAGAAACAGGTGATGGACCAGATTTGGCTTCCAGGCCATAGTTTGAACCCTGATGTAGGTGATAAAGCTGAGGTCTAGAGATGGACAGTGAAGTCCAAGAGCACAGAGCAAATCATTAGCAAAGCTGGGACCAGAATCCTGGTGCCCTGCTTCCAAAACTCCCCCCCGTTTCACTGAGTATAAACTTCAAGTGTCTGCATAAGTCCATGGATCCCATCAAGGAGGCCTTAGGGTTCTAATCTGAAAACCCCCTACCTAGGGTCTGATGCAAATGGATACAGGATGGGGCCACAGGTGCAAGTGGAAAGAGCAGGAAAAGTGACCCCAGAGAGGGATAGACCTATGGTTGGCTATGCTCTTTGATGGGGTACAGAGGGAAAAAAGGACATTTCTTAGGCATCTCTTACGTCCCAGCTCTGTGGTAAGCATATTGCCACTCACTTATCTGACAGTAACTCCTGTATTGGGTAGCCACATGTCCTGTGTTCCAGAGAAGGGGATATTATTGGTCAATTGAGGTCCCCGTAAACCTGCCTAGGGTCCTCTGCTCCAAGCTGAGTTTCCTGCTTTTAGGGAAAAAAGCATGCCCCTTCCGAGAATCTTCCGTTCACTAGCTGTGCGATGTTGGGTCTGTCCCATCATCATTCTGAATCACAGTTCTCTGGTTTGTAAAGTAGAGATGTCAGTGTGTCCAATGAAGGGTTCTTACGTGGATTGAATGAGATAGTATATATATAACATCATATCAGGCTTGCAGTGGGCCTCAGCAGTTATTGGAAGGAAGGGAGGAGGAAGAGAGAAGAACAGACAAAGAGGATGGAGGAGGGAGGCCTTCTTTAAAGAAATACTGCTGTGGTTGGGCTCTGAGCCATCCCTGTCGTAAGCAGCCTCATCGGGGAGAATGTTCTGATTTCCAGGCTGTTGGGCACTGCAGCATGATTCCATTCCATTTTCTCTGCTCTTAGCTTTGTGGTGAAAAAGCCACTAACACACTGAGAGCAGCGGTTCAGAAAAGACACGTGTGTCTTTCAGACACACACACAGCCAGTAACAGATAGTCCCTCGGCCATACACACGGGAGCACACGTACCGGCCTGTTCCCAAACCTGCCACAGATGCAGGGGCACCACCCACACATATATCAGGGGAGAGAAAAAGGGGCCCATCAGGAGATTCAAAGACACTTGCCAAATGCATTTTAAAATTCACCAGACCCCAAGCTCTGGCTCTGCATGCACGATTCTGTGGACTAAATACCATTTCGGTTCTCAGCACTGCTGGGCTTCAGACCCTGATGGCTTATGTATTCATTTATTAAAGTCATATTTCACAGTCCTAAAATTGACTTGTAGCTCTGTAATAAGCAGGGACATTTCATCTTTCTTATTAGTGGGCTCTCTGGCCCCAGGCCGTCAGCAGGGCCTGGGATGAGAACGTTCCCCCCACTGTCCACTGTCTTCTCAGGAGAGCAAGGGCTCATCCGGTGCCGCTGAAGCCGTACTGCAGATGGCTGCCCCTTTCCAGGTGATGTTAATTCTATTTCATGTTTTTTAATGATTCCAAACTTTTCTGTCCCAATATTTAAAAAAATAAAAGAACTTGAGTCGTGCAGCCGCTTGTTCTCTCTATCCTCCGTCACCTGCCTCAGTGAAATTACCTTTTATTCAGCTCTGTAGACCTCTGAAATTGAAGACTCACCTGACTTGGACTTAACTGGACTCGAAGCCCAGTCCCTTCCTCAGGAGTCCCTCTGGCATCTGGCGCTCTGTGGGTTTGGTAACTTCTTGCACAATTCAGGAGGGGGCGTCGCAGGGAGGGGGGCCACTTTACCTCCTTCAGACTCCACCCCGACTCCTCTTTCATTCACCCACCACCCCTGCCCGCTAAGCAGCGAGCACTCCTTGTCTTAGGCAGGTCTCCTGGGGCTGGTGTGGGGAAGAGCGTCTCTCTCTTGATTTCACCCCAAGAAGCCCCACCCCCACCCTCACCATGAAAATATATGTGGTCCTCTTCCGAAGAGGAGTGCTGGCGAGCCAGCATTTTTCTCTCTTATCTTTTGAGAAGGTGTTTTGCAGCTCCTTGAAACTTTTGCTCTACAAATTCTCTGCTTGAGGACTTCAGTGGTGAGCCTAAGATGCCAGGCCCCTTAAACTGTGTCCTGACATAGCCACACCCTCCCCCAAACAGGCACACAGCCTGCCTTTTGTGGAGGGGATGAGGGTAACTCATCTCTGAGCCTCTCTTGGGATGTGACTTCCTGGCTTTGCCCAGCAGCTCCTGTGCCGGGAGAGGTTTGTGCCTTTCCATGCAAGCTCCACTTCCCCAAACCAGGAGGTCTCTAAAGGTCTAGGGGTTGGGGGATGTGCAGTTGACAGCAGGGACACATGGCAACCTTGGGGTTGAAGGCTGCCCTGCAGGGAAGTTGGGGTTCCCAGCCCAGGCCTTCTGCTCCAGTCCCGGCACCCCAGTGTCCCTGCCTCCATACCCTGACGTGGAGCATCACGGGGTGGCCTTCTTCTGGCCCCCTCCACCCCGCCCTCGCTACTCCCTGTCAACTAGAGCTCCCTTCCTTCTCACAGTTCTTCACTCACTCCTCTGGCTCATCTCCCATTCCTGGCTCTCATTCCTCAAGGGCCTTGGTTTCCTTACGAGTGTGCTTTGCTTGGAGATGACCATTCTCCTTCACCTCAGAACACCTGGGCAGGTCTTTCTATCACTGAGGGTCTTGACATCACCCTGTCCCTTTGTGGTGTCTGTCCCCAGGAACTGGAGCTGGTAGGTCTTCCTAACCAGGACCAGAAGCACATTGATGGGATAAGCATCTCCACCCGAAGCTGCAGATGTCTTCTGGGGCGCTTTCTGACCAGAAGGGAAGAGAGGACTCCAATGGTCCACATTCCCCAGAACTTGGTCGGCTGGGAACCTAGCCCCGGGGGCTGAGCTGTAGCTGTAACAGCTGCTTGTCCTGAACCCCACAAGACAGTGCTCTGTTCTGCTATTGCGTTTGTTTGAGTGGGCTTCTTCCTTTTTTATCAGCAGTGAGAATCCAGGGGGGCCCTCACATCTCTCCTGAATGTCCCTGGTTGTGCTGCTTCCCTGTGAGCTGCCTTGCAGCCTCTTGCTGCAGCCAAACCTGATCTCTCTAACAGTGTTCCGTAGTGCCCTGCCCTGTGGCTTCATACAGAAGCTCCTCGTGGTCAGAAACTTGAACCATGAATCCTAGCAGTCATGTGCATTGCCAGATTCCCATCCAGAACCCCAGCAATAATGGGCATTACCAGGATCTCGTTCAGAACTATAAGGCATGCAGCATGGATAAGGGGGTGTTTAGGGTTTGGGGGCTATATGTAATTGCTAGAGGCTGACCCTGCCAACTTAACCCCAGTACCCACTGCTTCTCCGTGGCTAAGGCCCGCCATCCCATAATCTTTCGGTGGCACGTTCTAGCCACCATCTGAGATCTCCCTCTCTGGTGCCTGGCATTGTGCTCCCCAGGGTTGGCCCTTGTTTCTGGAAGCAAGCAGCTTGCCCAGGAGGTTGCATGTGGGCCTCGGAGTCAGCCCCATTGTGAGTGTTCAGGGGACAGGCCTCAGCAGGTGAGTCCACGTGGGCCCTTGAAGATCCAAGCCCGTCCATCGTGGGCCTTCCTTCCTTTTCTTTCTGGGGAAGAATGGTGGACTCCCTGGCACTGTTCCTGATACCCCCAGCCTTGTGACCTTCTACTCTCATGCCACTGAGGGCTCTATCTCATGGCAGTTTGCATGACTTTAAAAAAAAAAAACAACTCTGTCTCTGGAGTTGCATGGCAAGAACAGGGCCCTCTTGGCTCCTGTAGGTTTTGCGAGCACTCTGCTCTGAGCAGTCTGGCAGTGATGGGGAGGATATTCCCCATCTGTTCTGGGAGGTGCTTTATTCTCAGCTGCATCCAGGACCTGCCTTTTGTTGTAAACATACCGTGGACCCTAATTCTAATGTCTTGTGAGTCCGGAGCCTTCATCAAGGATTCTGGGGGTTGTCACCGTCTCCTTCCCCATGCTTCTGCGCTCTCTCCCCTCCACCTCCCCAACCGCCGTGGCACCTGCAACCACCTGTGCCTCTTAATTTCTGTGTACCTCCACATGGACCCAAAGCCCAGCCCCTACCAGTTCCCACCTGTCATCACTCACATCAGAGTCTGTTGAGTGTAGGAATTTTAGTGGAAACTTGGGGTGAGGGCACAAGGGGTAGTCTCATTGGGAAGCCCATTACTTTCTTCCTCTCCCACCATTCCCTTGAATTTTCCTTCTCATCTCCCATCACTCTGCCCAGAGAAAAGGCAGTAATAGTAACAGTCATCAGTATGTTACTATATGTATTGTAAGCATTATTACAATTATTCATTCATTTCATGAAAAGAACAGTACCTTCTTCCCCTTGTTTCTTACAGAATATTACTCATATTTGAGAAACCCAAGACTCACCTACCCCAGTGCATTACAGAAAAAAATTCCCCAGAGGAATTCTGATAAATGAAAGATTCTCTGTCTCATTATAGAATCCTTATTTCTGCAACAGGAAGGAGAGAGAGCGGTGAACAAATGTATGTTTCACTATCATACATCCATTCTCTCATGACCAGCCTTGGGTTCGTTCATGGAATATTTGTTAATAATTATGATCTAGGTTAGATACTGAGTAATGACGTGAGAAACAGAGTGTCAGAAGAGTTTAATAGAGTTGGACTTTGATTAACTGGGAAAAAGTCAGAACTCTGCTTAACCAAGTGTTTTGGTTAAATGAGAGTAGGGCTGCTTTTCATTGAAGTCCAGTGATGGACATGGCTGTGAGCCAGGAGACCGGGGCCTCAGTCCTCGATCCACCTCTGGCTTCCTTTCTGAGCTTTGGTAGCTTAGTTTGCCCCACTTCTTAGGGTTGTTGAGAGGCTAGATTGAGACTACCTACTAATAAAAGGTTAATGTGGTTGACCTTTATTATTGTGGTTTTATTTCTCTATTTTTATTATTATTCAGTCTTAGTTGATGATGTGCCCCTCTGTTCAATACTGATACCTCCACCAGTATCCTGACCCCAAGTGACTTCTGTCCCTTCTAGAATCTTATTTCATCAGTCCCTCATTCCCTTGTATTTTATGCTATTTCCCTGACACATTCCTCTCTACCTAAAAGCATGTTCCAATCTCTACCATCCTAAGAAATCCACTGTTGGGCTTTCTGCGCTTGGCCTTAGGCCCTAGTCCTTTCTCTGAACTGTCCACTCTGTCTTCCAAGGTGACCTCATCTAGTTCTATAGCTTTAAATGACATTAGATGCCAAAGCTATCATATTTGTAACTCTGGTCCCAGATCGTCCATGAGCTTCAGAATATAATGCCAGCTTCCTACTCAGTATATCCATTAAGATGTTTAATTGGCATCTCGAACTTAACATGACCAAAAGAAATCGTGATGTAGCCCTGCCTGTGTGCCCAGACACACACGTTCATCTTCCTCGTGTCAATAAGTGACACCAGAATCAGCCTAGAAGCTCAAGCCTTAAATTGAAGAGTCCTCATTACATTTTTTCTTTTCTTCACTCTTCCCCTCTTAATCTAACGGCAATTATTTTCATCTCTACCTTGAAAATATCTCTCAAACCATCAACGTCTTTATTCTTCATGGCCAGCACCATTGTCCAAGCCATACTCATCGTTTGATTGGGTCACTACTATAGCCAACTGTTAGGTCTGTTTGTTTCATTTTTGCTCAAGTGCCCCCTACCCCCAAGTCAATTTCCACAGAACAGCCAGAATGATCTTTTCAGAATGTCAATTAGATCATGTCACTTTCCTGCTTTAAATGGTTCACTAACAGCAGAAAATTCAAGCTCCACACTGGGTCGTGTAGGACTCATGTCATCTGACCCTCAGCTAACATTGCAGCCGTGCCTTGTGCTTCTCTAGCTTATTCAGTATATCCCAGCCACACCAGGGTCTCATTCTCATGTTCCCAGATCATCCCTGAGTTCTCTCCTGCCTCATGGCCTTTGCGTGTCCTACCACCACTTCCTGGACTTGCCAATTTCATCCTTCCGGTCTACTCTTAATAATTACCTCCTTAGAGTTCTCTCCTGACCACTCTAAGTAAAGTAGACCCTCTGCCGCTTAGTTAATCACAACATTTTGTTTATTTCCTTCATAATACCAATCACAAAATTGAATTTAATTTTCCATATTTTTCTTTTTAATTTCCATTTCCATTCGTAAAATGTAAAGTTTATCAGGGCTTGGCCCCTAACCTTCTTGTTCACTTTTATAGCCCCAGCATGTGCCTCAATGCTTGGTACAGAAGAGAGTCTCTATAAATATGAATGAATGAGACACTCTTCCTGTTCCCAATAGATTTAGAGTTTAGAGAATGAAATAATTCATGGACAAGCAATTACAATCTGGTGTGATAGGTGCTATAGTAGAGTTAATTGTACCGTGGTACATACCTGACACAGGGATAGTATAACATGCAGAGAGATATGAAAATGTAGTGCACCTCAAAGCACTTACCTTTTATTGTAAATATAAAGGAGCTCATTCTTATTGCAGAAAATTTGGAAAATCTAGAAAAGTGTAAAGAAGAAAACATTCAACTGCTGTAGTCTCTCTAATGTCATTAAAAATCTCTCTAATGTCATTAAAATCTCTCTAATGTCATTAAAAGTTCAGCATGAATTACATGCTGAACTCACTTGCTGATTTTTCTTTTGGAGAGTTTGTTTTGTTGATTCTCAAGAATTGTTTACACAAAACATGATATTTACCTTTTAGCTGGCATATATATTGATATTACAGATATTGTTCTCAACTTGCCATTTGACTTTTAATTTTGTTTTATTCAGACTTTTGTTAACATATAAAACATACTTTGATATTATAGTTATTATGTATTTAAGAAATATACAATATTTCAACTTTAAGAAATTGATTTTTAAGCTTTTGTCATTAATTTATTGCTTCAGGGAATTCAGTTAGGAAATGTATAGACCCAAACCTGTATGGTTTCCTCTTTGAAGGATTTATTGAAGTTATACATTAGTCTATTATATGATCTTTGTGTAAATAATCCATGAGCATTTGAACAGAAATTTTATTCTCTCTTTATATTTGTTTAGTAAATGCATTATTACTCACATTAGATACATACTTGATATTTTTTCCTGTTTGGTCAGAGTCTAAGGCAAGTGTTAAAATGTTCAGATGCTGGAGGGTTTTCCCATCATTTTCTCCCTTTAAATCTATTGACTCACGCATTTTTTTTTAATGACCATTTTAGTCCACTTAATGATTTTTGTATTTCTTTTTGGTTTAAATTCTACTTTGATGCTTTTGCATTATGTTTACAACAACTATTTTCTGTTTATTCGCATTTTCCTATTATGTCTTTGTTCAACTTGTTATTTTTAAGGTTACTGAGTCATTCTATATTAGGTGTTTATCTTATAGCATACGATTAGGCATCGTTTATTTAGACAGTCAGAGAGCTTTTCACTATTTTAACCTATTTATATTTATTGTCACAATAGAAATTTTTTCTTTTATCATTTTTACTACGCAATTTGAATGCTTTTATGCTATTTCTTTTAAATGTTTTTCTGTGTTTGGTGTGTTTTCCTTTTATTTTTTCCTATGGACTTTGCTTTTGGATTCCTTTGAATTATTAAAAATATAATTAGATACGTAATTCTTTATCGGAAGGTCTTCCGCTGACTTCCTTCTGCAGGATGAGGCAGCTATCACACTTTTATTTCTACAAACTTTCCCCCTACCCTCTGCACAATCTTGTTTGTTCAATCTCTCGTAAGGACCCTGCTCTCTTAGTAAACCCCTCTTCTGGAGTGACTGTCATGCTGGTGCCAGCTGCTCTATGTTTGATGTGACTGTCAGCCCCAAGTCACTGTACATAATTCCCAGGCAGCAGTGTGTTGCCTTAGTGATAGATCTTACCGCCCAAGGAGGCTGCCTCTTCACAGCCATCACCACACTTCCCACCATTTCCCTGCTCACTCGTTACAGCTGTAGATCTCTGGACCCCGCTGACACCTCTGGCCTCTGAATCCACTAACCTGAAGTGACCACACGGACCACAGAAAGATTCCACATGGGGGTTTTTCTGTTGATCTTATCACCCACCTTACATTCCATCCACAGCTTGGACTGAGGAGTAAAAGACAGGAGAGAGAGGGTCTATTTGGTTGGCTGTTGAGATGATAGAGGTGAAAAGTGATGAAGATTTGAACCAGAGCAATGGCATTAATACCCAACTGGTTTCGATCTACAGGATGGTTGCTTCATATGGTTCAACTTAAAACAGCAGAGATGGAAAGACATGGACAGATAGGAGAAATACTAAGACAGAGTCAAAAGAAAAAAAAAAAGGATGTGAGGAGTGGGGCAGACGGAGAAGCCCAGGCAGATGTCTGCATCTCAGTTTTCAATGACTGGATGGGGCAACCCACTGAGGTCCATAGTTCAGGAAGGATGGCCCATTGGGCAGTGAGGGAGACAGCTCAACTCTGTTGTATACAGATTGTGTTGGAGGATCTCTGTGATATCTAGGTGGAAATACAGATCTGTGAGCTGGATAAGTGAGACCCACATTCAGGTGAAAGGTCTAGAATGGAGATCTGGGCTTGGGAATTATCAGTGGATTGATAGCCATTGAAGGAAGAGTGTTTTCAGTTTACAAAAATGAATAGAAGAAGCCCACATTTGAAGAGTGGGTATAGGAGAAGTGCTTATAAAGAAACCAGTGGTAGAATAGACACAGATTGATGAGAAGAACCATGAGAGTAAAGTGTTGCCTGACCCTAAATAGAAGAGAGACCCAGAGAGGGAGAAGCTATGAACATCAGTAATTGTAGGAAAATGGTCAAGTATGAAGAATAAGTATAGCAATCATTTGCTGAGAACCTGCTGTGTGCCACATATAGTTCTAAGTGGTGTATTAACTCCTTTCACCTGAATCATTACCCAGTGAGGTAGGCACTATAATTACAGATGAGGAAACCGAGGCACAGAGCAGTAAGGTAACTTGCTCAAGGTGTACACATACAAGGTGGTACAACCAGGACTAGATCCCAGGCATTCTGACCCAGATCCCAAGCCCTATACTGTTTTCCTTCTTAAAGTAAGATAAAGATTGAAATATGTGTATTGGATTTAAGCAGTAAGAGCCCTAGTAAGATTACTGGTGTCTGCCATGCAATCAGTGTTGGGGGAACTGCTGAGGACAAAGTCCAGGTGACAGGGGTTGAGGTTTTGCACTGGGAAGTAGGGGAGTGTAGAGTGAGTGTAATTAAAACTATTGAGAATTTTAAATGTGACTGAAACACAATTGGACTATAAATACAACTGCTGCCAGAGGGTAGCTTTTAAAGAGTAAGAGAAAATCCAAGCGTTTATGTTTGTCAGAGTCAGGAATAAAAGGGAGGATTCGGAGATATAAGTTAGAGAGAGAGAGAACCAAGAAGCTGGAAAATGCAGCAAAGGTAGAGGTCAAGGGCGCTGGGGTGTGCCTTGCAGAGAGGGGGCAGTGGTTGGTGTGTAGTCATCTGACCCATGAAGATTAGGTTGATGGGTAGGAAGTTAGAAGTCAGCCCCTCTGTAGTCCCCTTGCCTCTTAAAGATGTGATGTGGGTATCTTGCAGGGATTGGGTAGGTGATGTTGAAAGGGGAACATTTGTGTGGGGTATAGGAGTGGAGAAGGCACTTTTGCAATAGACTTGCCGACACTGAAATGAGGAACTGGGGCTTTTGGTGAGAGTGGTATGGGTGATGAGTCAACAGAGTGGGGGAACCCTGGGTTTGTTGAGAATACAGGGAGGTCCATGCAGCATACAGTCTCTAGGAAAGTTGAGATCCCGGGTGCCACATGCACTGCAGAAGCAGGTTTAAGAGGGGTGAGTTGGGAGAGGAGTGCGTGGTAGTGGTCTGTGCCAAAGTACACTGCACATGCCAGCTTGTGGAGTGGAGAAGGGCAAGTGTGCGCATGTGGCTGAAGCTGATTGGAAGACGAGGCCATTGGAATTAGGGAGGTCAAGGGCATTGGTCATGCTGTCCACACAGATAGTCACATCTCCTTTGGGAAGGTGGATGGTGGGTGACAAGGAAAGCTGTTTCCTGAAATCAGCAGTTTGAGTGGGAGTCAGAATGGAGGATTCAAAGAACTTGTTGCCCTTGGATTCCCGGATACCAACAGTGGTGCCTGGGGCTTATTTTCAAGAGGTGTTGTCAGGTAATTCAGATGGACTGTATTCCTTGGAGATGTGGAATTAAATTAAGGTGAACCCTCCTTGGCTTATGGTGGCTTCTCCCTCATCCTTCGTAAGAAAGTTGAGATATTCAGAAGTCATCCTTCTTTGTGCTTCCCCTGAAACAACAATGAAAAAGGTGCAGATCGGGGTTTCCAGGCCACATTTGGGTTGTTTTCCCTGCATCCCAGTGTTAGTTGTGAAAACCGTTAGAAATGTTCCATGTGGCTGGTTATTCTTTTGCTAGTCACCGGAATGTGGTCTTTTTACCTTATTTTGAAAATCCACGTCAATTGCCGGGGTAGCATCCTAGCCTAATATAAGATGTCTTTTGGTAGTTCTAGTGGGAAGCTGAAACATAAATTGTTTGGGGGCTGGGCAGCTGTGATGAATTCCTACAACCACTTCTGCGAAATTGACTCCTGCCTTGTGTGTTGCAGGTGATATTTGAATCCGTCTCTCTGAAGGGTCATCCTGGCTACATCGCTGTGGACGAGGTCCGGGTCCTTGCCCATCCATGCAGTAAGTCTCTCCCCTCATCCTAACACAGCCTGGCTCCATGCCAGACTGGGTAGCTTGGAGGCTGCAGTCCCCCCCTATTCATTCAGCTCACAAACATCTCTCACTCTCTTACATACTCAATGCAATCAGTCCTGAATAAATCCATAATTTTGCTGCCTGTAGGCAGCACCTCCAGGACTTTGCAGAGAGCGGCAAAACATCTTTGTTTGAATCTGTCTATTAAGGGAGTCTAAAGTCCTGATTGTTTGTTAGCGGGATTCAGACCACTGAAGTGGAAGAATTAGAGGGCTTTGGATAGAATCCTGTGCAATTGTCTCAGAAAAAGAACACCACCAAAACATTGAGCAAATTAGCACACTGTTCACTCACAGGGAAAAGTACCCCGAAGCTATTAATTCTTTAAAAGTAATTTTAAATACCCTCATCAACTCCGTGTAGGCATAGGGAGAGATTTCTCACAGTGGTTAGTACTTAGGGTACAGTGTCGAGAGTTCTCAAAGGCATTCCACTCCTCCAAGCCCGGCCAATTTCCCCTGGAAGTTTTCTCTCTTTGTGTATTTAGTCTAAGATATTTGAATGTGTCTGAGCAAGGAGATGTGCTTCCCAGGTTCGCTAAATCTCAGAGGGGACAAGTCCTGGGTGCAGGTAGTTGAGATGGCGTCATATCCAGAGACATTTGGTGGGGGGATTGTAATCAAAGGGATATGCCTGGGGATTATGGCAGCCCCATAGGAGGGCTGGTTAAGTCGCCAGCCCCACTAGTTTGTTAGTGTCTGCAGATCGGAAGTTCCTATTAGTTTTTTGGCATCCACTGGGTAACTAACTCGTAGCAGGGTTGTCTCCACTTCTTCATTAGAGCCATGAGTCATGCTATGGGCTCTGGTGCAGTTTGCTGCTCCCTCAAGAGATGTAACATGTCCTGTGCTTTTATGCCTTTCATGCCTCCCATTTTGAGGCTCTTCTCATTTCTGCCCCATCTGTGTTGCTTTAACTGGAATGATTCTTTCAACTTCTGCTACAGTGAATTCATCAGAGCCCCAAACATCACTTCCCTCCCCTGGCACTACAGTGACATTGTTTGACCCATTGTCTTAGAGCACCTTCTCTGGAGGAATTTGGGAGGAGTTCCAAGGGGTTTTGGCAAGACAGTATTTTGGATAACTGTGTTTGGTGTCTGTGTAAGGGAAACCTCCTCCCCAGGAATCAACCAGCATCTCAGAAATGCTGAGATCCTATTAGATTCTCCATTACTCTGGCCTAAGGTTCCTACCCTCTGGGTTACTTCCTGAGTCTTTGGGATTTTCTCAGGTGGATCTGTCCTTTCAGTTATGCCCAGCAAATGTCTCTGCTGAAACAGACTTCATGTGAAGAGGCGCCCAGAAATCCCCCAGCAGTGCAGGGTTTATGTACTGGGTATACACATGAGTCCCTCTTACCAGGATTAAGTCTTCCCCTCCCTTGACTCCTGGGAATCAGCATCTGCTGCCCCTTGGGGAATGATTGTTGACCTCAGACCATGTCGGGAGATGTCTGGTCTACCTGTGATCCACTTAACCTCACACACTCAGCCTTGCACAGCCATCAGTCTTGAGGCAGTCTCTCTGAAACAGGATTTCAGCAATCCCCAAGTCCTGCACACATTGCATCCTCAGAGCCGCGTCCAGCTGCATGCGTGCTGCTTACCCTGTGCTGGATGCCAGCACTAGGGCTTTCTTCCTAAAAGAGTCTGGCCTGGTTCTCTCTCCTGGGATCCCAGAATCCTGTCCTCTACTGGGAATTTTTACCTCCACCATGACACCCAGCCTGACACCTGTCTCTTGTCTCAGCCTCAACTCTGCCTTAACTCTACCCATTGTCCGTGGTTTGCCATCGCAGCCCCATGCTTCCTTCTCTCAGAGAAATCTCCATGGGCGAGGGTTCTCTGGAGGGCATCTGAATGCCTTTCCATGCCTGAAGTCTCGTGGCTCCTCTTGGAATCCTCCTCCCGTTGAAGCTGCTTCTGAATTTTGGATTCTTCTGAGAGCGTGATACTCCTCCTGCTGAGGAGTGTGCATTATGCGGTTATGGAATTGCTGAGAGCAAGTTACCCAGCAAATGGGCCATGGGACATAACTCAGGAAGACGTGACCCTGGCCGTGTTCTTGTGTAATGTGCTGCATCTGAGTTCAACTCAGATCCTTAGGAGGCTTCAGCTTAAAACTTCCTAGAAATCAAAATGTGCAACTCTGTGGAAGTGGCTGGAATTGGAAAATTCCATTTAACTCTCTGTGCAAATATTGGTGGTGCCTGTAGTCCCCTGAGTTCTATCCATAGCTCGTGAGTCATGTGGGGTTGACCAGGGCCTAGCAAAGGCCCCTTCCCAAGGCCCCATGCTCAGTCCATATCCAGCCAGGGTTTTTATTCATTCTTTCTTTCAACGAGTCAATTATTGAGCGTCAGTTATGTGTCGGGAACTTCTGCTGGACACAGAGGATACTTAAGTGACCAAGATAGGTAGGTCTTTGTTCCCATGTTGTATACTTAGCAGAAGGACAGAGGGAGGAAGGACATTAAGTAAGTAACTAATATTAAGTAAGTCACTAATATAATTTCAGATAGTGATGTGTTGTGAATATAGTAAATGTGAGGGACGGATGTGGAGGGGCTTCCTGGATAAAGTGGTCAGGGAGATATCTTTTTTTTTTTTTTGATGGGGGGGGCGGCGCGTGGGCCTCTCACTGTTGTGGCCTCTCCCGCTGCGGAGCACAGGCTCTGGACGCGCAGGTTCAGCGGCCATGGCTCACGGGCCCAGCCGCTCCACGGCACGTGGGATCTTCCCGGACCAGGACACGAACCCGTGTCCCCTGCATCGGTAGGCGGACTCTCAACCACTGCGCCACCAGGGGAGCCCTCAGGGAGATATCTTTGAAGATGTGGTCTGAGCTGAGATCTGAGTCGTAGAAGGAGTTCACTGTGTGAAGGGCTGGGGAGGGGGCATTCTAGGCAGAGGAAAGGGCAAGTGCAGAGGCCCCGGTGGGATCAGCTTGATGCTGCCGGAGTATCCTGAGCATGGGGAACATGGGGGAAAGTGTTTCTGAGTGAAAGGGAAAGCAGGGCCCTGGACATCATTGTGAGTGGTTAGTTTTTTTTTTTTAACTTATCAAACTGTGTAATTTATTATTTTTTAATTGAAGTATAGTTGATTTACAATGTTGTGTTAATTTCTGCTGTGCAGCAAACTGTTTCATTTTTTTTATATATATATATTCTTTTCCATTACGGTTTATCACCGAATATTGAATATGGTTCCCTGTGCTATATACTAGGACCTTGTTGTTTATACATTCTGTATATAATAGTTTGCATCTGCTAACCCCAGACTCCAATCCATCCCTCCCCATGCCCCTCCCCCTTGGCAACCACAAGTCTGTTCTCTATGTCTGTGAGTCTCTTTCTGTTTTGTAGATAAGTTCATTTGTGTCATATTTTAGATTGTGCGTGGTTAGATTTTTTAAAATTAATTAATTTTATTTTTTCCTGCATTGGGTCTTCATTGCTGTGTGCGGGCTTTCTCTAGTTGTGGCGAGCAGGGTCTACTCTTTGTTGCGGTGCACGGGCTTCTCATTGCAGTGGCTTCTCTTGTCGTGGAGCATGGGTTCTAGGTGCGTGGGCTTCAGTAGTTGTGGCACACGGGCTCAGTAGTTGTGGCTTGCGGACTCTAGAGCACAGGCTCAGTAGTTGTGGCGCATGGACGTAGTTGCTCCGCGGCATGTGGGATCTTCCCGGACCAGGGCTCGAACCCGTGTCCCATGCATTGGCAGGCGGATTCTCAACCACTGCGCCACCAGGGAAGCCCCATGGCTGGTTAGATTTAAATCTAAGTGTAGGGAGGCACCACTGGAGGGGTTTATGCTGGGGATTGATATGATTTCATTTAATTGTTAAAAGATTACTTTGGCTGTTATGTGGAGGAGGGTTGAAGGGAGAATAGAGAAGAAGTCAGGAGAACTATGACAAAGAAAGTTCTAGAGTCATGTAAGAGATGATGATATCCTGGACCAGGTAGTAGAGAGACATTGATTCACCATCCGACATGTTTACTGAGCATATATGCTCCATGCCAGACGCTAGTCTGGGTTCATGGAAGTGAGTAAGGACAGATTCATTCTTTGCCCTCATGGGCTTCCAGTGATGTGAAAGAGACTGAAAATAAAACAATCAGGTAATTATCTGGTCTATAACAGACGGTATATTAGTCAGCTAGGGCTGCCATAACAAAATACACAGACTGGGTGGCTTAAGCAGAATTTTATTTTCTCACAGTCCTGGAGGCCCCAAGTCCAAGATGAAGGTGGCAGGTTTGGTTTTGTCCGTGGGCTCCCTCCTTTGTTTGCAGACGGCCCCCTTCTCACTTTGTCCTCACATGGTCTTTGTGTGTCCAAATTTTCTTATAAGGACATCAGTCAGATTGGGTTAGAGCCTGCCCTAACAGCCTCATTTTAACATAATCACCCCTTTAAAGTCTCAGTCATCAAATACAGTCACAATCTGAGCTGTTGAGCATTAGAGCTGCAACCCGTGAATTTTGGGGGATACAGTTCAACCCATCACAGATGGTAAGCAGACCATGAAGAAACATAGAGCTTAGAGATGGAGAGAGGTAGTGGACAGATTAGAGATGAATTTAGGAGGTAGAGCCCACTGGTCCTAAGTGATGGGATCAGAGTAGGAGCCAGAGGCATCAGAAATGGTGCCCTGCTAGGTTTCTGGCTTCATCACCTGGATGGTGTGATTCTGGGGAGGAGGTGTGTGTGACCTTTCATGGTTCCCACTATGCGTGGGTCCTGGAGGCTGCTCGTGGGATCGCGAGTCACGCAGCCTGCTAGTAGCTTCTGAACTGTCCTTTGGCCTGACAGTGCTTTTCCCCCAACCCCAGCCTTAATGCGTTTATGACTTCACTCACAGCTTGTTAAAAACTTAACACTATTAAAAGAATGCCTCCTCTTTAGGTCCTCAGGCTTGTAACTCTCCATTCCAGTTCCCTAAAACATTTTTTAAAAATTAAGGTATGGTCAGAGTTTATCAATAAGCGATTCCACTAAGTATTCCAAGAGTTCCAGGGGGCTTAGTGCATGATTTGCTGTTGTGTTCTCGATCGATTTGAGCTGAAGTTATGACTTTAAACAGTTGCCTGTCAGCTTCTAAAACAGTGACCGGAAGATAAGTGTGATACTCAACGGAAATTATTTTCTCCTACAGACTGAGACCTCTCATCTATATTTTATGGCCCATTTAACATTTTTGTGTTATTCTGCAAATATTTTAGCCATAGTTACCCGCTGCTGCCGTGTCTCCGTGTCAGCCATTAGCAGGGCCACTACGGTTATAACTGTGGACGATAAATGTCAGCACGATTTTCCACTCAGTTTCAAAGTTTCTAGCTCCTAGGTTGACTTTTAGAATTGTTTAAACTTCTTTTTTTTCCCATCACAACCTTGTGGGGCCATGTCACTGAGCCCACGGTCTGCAGCACGTTTATAATGTATGTAGTGCACTTTCTCCGCAATTGTGTGGCTTCCTACTGAGCACTGTCAGGTTTAAAGAGCGAGATAAAGGGCACAATAATACGTCTTCAGATGCTGTACTGACATCTGCAGGAGTGTAAATGTCACCAACATCAAGGCTTTTTGCCCCAAACGCACAGCCAGTTTTCTGTTGACCCCATTCCGCAGGGTCCCATTTTGGGGGCGCTGGGTCTCAGCGGGGAGTGAGTGTGGGATGCTTAAAACCCCGAGCTGGTGGCTGGTCTGGGCCCCGAGGTCGTCTGTGCTTGGCCGAAGGTTGGTGAGTTGAAGCAGGTGGGATGATTGCTTTCCTGGAGCTGTAGATGCTGGGTGCAAATCGCAGCTGGGAGTGGACTGGGGTGGGGGTGGGGGGATGGGAGGAGGATTGGGGAGGCCAGCTCAGAGAAGTGTACCAAACAGGTCCCCAACATAAGGAAGGTCCCCCAGAGAGAGAGAAAGAGATCTGTCGTGAGCTGGAGATGAAGCCAGGGCTCAAAGAGTAAGGGCATGTGGAGAGGGTGCTAAGCAGGAGGGCGGTGGTCCGGAAAGGTCACCGTGTTGAGGACCGCGATCTAGGGCTAGTGTGCACGTGATACAACAGCATGACGCCTAGAGGGGTGGGGACATCCTTGGTTTTATGGGTTCAGACCAGGCAAGACTGGCCAGTGGAAATTGTTCCATAAGAGCTATGTAACGGAGACAGCCAACTAGAAGAGCATGCCTGCAGTCGTGTTTTGTTAAGTCTACATAGTGTTTTAATCAATTCAGTCAAGATTTTAGAATGAGGGCTTTCCCCTAAGGCTGGATTTCTTACTTGCCTTGAGAAATCGGATGATTGGCTACCCTGAGCACAACACTGTCGCATGGCCTCTGTCTGCTGGATTTAGGGAACTGCTAGCTGCCCCCTGCGTATGGGGCATGGGGTCTTTATCCAGTTCCCCTAAGTCCCCACCACTCCTTATTGCCTCCTCATTGCTGAGGCTGGTGTCAGATACCAGTTATTAGTGTGCTTGTGATGTTGCTTTTCTGATACAGAGAAATCTTTATTTGACCCAAGTCTCTATGAAAGGTAGGAAAATGAATAAGGGGGCAAGGAGGTGGCAGTTTTGTTTTTGTTTGTTTTACAGCTGAACCACTTTGTTCCTTTACATAACTGTCTGGCTCCTGAAGGTGCGTGCTTTCAACATCTCTGCTCTCTGTAAACCCTCAGTGTTTCACCAGAATTATTAACCAGGGGCCATTAAACCTCTGAATTCTCTACCACTGTACCTAGAAGGGAGGGAGGAAGAGGGATTGCAGATGAAAGAATCAAGGCAAGAGGTCTGCTGGAAAGGCGTCAGAAGGAAGCAGGAAGGGAATTCCCTGGTGGTCCAGTGGTTAGGGCTCCCTGCTCTCACTGCCGAGGGCCTGGGTTCAATCCCCGCTTGGAGAACTAAGATCTCACAAGCTGCGCATGGTGTGGTCAAAAAAAAAAAAAGAGAGAAGCAAGCAGGGGACATTGATCCAGAGACAATTCATTTCTAGTTGCACAAGTCCCAGAGGTTGAACCATTTGCCCAGGGTCCCCAAGGGTGAGGGGAGGTATCCTTTTGTAAAAACCCAACACAAAGCCTCCCAACGTTGGAACTAAGATTCTGTACCCCCTCCTTACCAGGGAGTAGATGTTCCTTCCCGCTTCAAACAGGTAGCATAAAGGGGCTTACAAGGTTTACCCTATTCCCACTTAAAAATGGACTTGAACTGCTAGTTCCAAAAATAACTTTACAGAATTATACAGGAGAGCAAAAAGGAAAAAAATTTCAGACAATCAAAGCAGCATGGGGCTTCCCTGGTGGCGCAGCGGTTGAGAGTCTGCCTGCTAATGCAGGGGACACGGGTTCGAGCCCTGGTCTGGGAGGATCCCACATGCCGCGGAGCATCTAGGCCCGTGAGCCACAACTACTGAGCCTGCGCGTCTGGAGCCTGTACTCCGCAACAAGAGAGGCCGCGATAGTGAGAGGCCCGCACACCGCGATGAAGGGTGGCCCCCGCTTGCCACAACTACAGAAAGCCCTCGCACAGAAACGAAGACCCAACACAGCAAAAATAAAAGTAAATTAAAAAGTTTGTGCTGAACTGTGTGGAGGAGTTCGGGCTTTCTGAGCATTGGCTGTCCTGGACTCCTTGTATGGTGCCTCACAGTAAAAAAACGAAAAAACAATAAAAAAATAAAAAAGCAGCATGACATTTGTCAGGTCGACTAGATGCACGAATCTTCAACTCTGAGAAGCCCACCATGAGAGGACCTCCCTGGGCCTTGGACTCTTGACGCCATCTAGTCGTGGGGCCCTGGAGGTGGCCTGAGGGGGACTCTGAGCTGTTGTTGCTTTGTTTAAAAACCTGAGCAGAAGCTGTATGTTTTTGCACAGCGAGTCTGCCTGATCGTGCCAAGGTCCTGGGCTTTTGCTGAGCATTGCAGGTGGTGACACAGTTTGGTAGAGCAGACAGTTCAAAGTGTGAAGGCCGTGGGGACGAGTGCCAAGGAAAGGAATCTCTTGTGGTAAAATATTCCAGAGCAATGACAAGCGTCTGGAGGGTCAGCACAGCCTTGCCCGTGAGCCCTTTCTTTGGACCCTGGGCTCCAGGTGACACCGTTGACCTCCCCGTTGTCCATGAGGCAAGAGAATGTGCTGGTTAAATGCTGAGTTTGGGGCTAAAATGGACCTGGACTGAATTCTGTTCCTGTCATTAATGCAGTGTAGTGTTGGCCAAATTAAACTTGGTGAGCCTTGGTTTCTGCTTCTCTAAAAGAGAAATAATACTAGTGTCTGCTTTAGGGAATATCATGAAGTTAACTTCAATAAAACATGTAAAGCATTTTTCACAGTGCCTGGCATTGGAGGAACTTTCAATAAATGATGTTATTATTATTACTTGTCTGTCTGGATATTTGACTCTCTCTGAAAAGATGGCCAAAGGCCCTCGTTGAACCTCCTGATCCTCTTAACATCTGTCGGTTTGATCGCATCCCAGGGGTATTTGACGCCTGGTTCATCACTGATTTGGTTGATGTGATAGGGATCGTTGGCACTTTTGTACCTTGATGAAGAAACGCATTCTTCTAGACATAGATTATCAATCCACTCGTCTTTGGAGAGCTCACATAGGCAAGGACCTCTCTCCACAAACAAGAAAGGAGATGAACCCAAGTTACCCAACATAAAACATATGTTTAATTCTAAAACTGATTACCCACGGACACCACGAGTTTCATTTGAAAGTCCTTTCTCCTGTTACGCCAGGTCCCCGGCGTGAATATCCCACCTCCATCCCATCCCTAGATATCACAGCTTAGAGTGAAGAGCGCAGACTCGGAATGTGTCTTGAATTCTCGGTGTCTTGCGTCACTCACTGTAAAATAGAGATAATACCACCACCGACTGCGCTGGGTTAAGTGAGTTACTATGTGTAGACACGGCCGTGACACCAATCACGTAACCTTCATTCACTCAGTGCTCACTGCTAGTGTTCTCCTCCACCTGTTCTCCGTCCTCCCCTCTTTGCTCCCTTCATGATCCGCATCATCACCAAGGCCAGGTGTGCAAGTCTCAGGCCCAGAGGTGCTTCACTTCAGTTTTCTTCTTTCTGCTCACCCAGGTCTACAGGGAGATATCTTCTGGGGTGACCCCCACTCCTCCAACTTCCTTTTGCAAACATGGCAGTATTACCCAGCAGCTAATAATATGGATTTTGAGGCTCTCAGAGACATGGATTCGTGTCTTGCCTTCCCCAGTTTCTGGCTGTCTGACCCTGACAAACTGTGTAACCCTTCAGAGCATTAATTTTCTGATTGGTGAAATGGAGTTACTGCCCACCTTGTGGGTTTTTGTGAGGTTTAAGTGAGATGATGCATGTAAATGTCTTAGAACAGTAACTGGATCATAGGAAGTGATCAATCAACAGTAGCTTTTCACCGAGCCAGACCATCTCCTAAGCACAAATTCCCCCCTGCCCAGTGCCCATCCTGAGCTCCCACCCACCGACAGGGCCATGGTCAGGCTGTTGAATTCTGTCCTCATATACTTTTTGGCTTCTCTCTTAGGAAAAGCACCTCATTTTCTGCGGCTCCAAAATGTCGAGGTGAACGTGGGGCAGAATGCCACCTTTCAGTGCATTGCTGGTGGAAAGTGGTCTCAGCATGACAAACTTTGGCTCCAGGTAAGGACGGGAGGGGCCTCCTGCTCATACCTGCCCACCCCTTGGGAAGGGAAGAAAGTGTGTGCTGTGATAAAGGGCTTGGTGGGGGAAGGGGAAGGGGTATTTTTTATGTCCCTCTGCTCCTTGGATGATACTCTGCCTCCATGATCTTGTTAAATCTTAACTCTAATTCTGTTATGTAGGCATCAGTATTCCCCATTTTACAGATGGAGAAACTGAGGTCAGAAACATAAAAGTGCCAAAACTAGAATTTGCAACTCTGAGCTTCCCAAACTTCTTTCTAACAAACTTTGTCCTTTAAGCCCAGAGTCCCAGGACTAAGGCAAACTGGATATCTTAGGTTCTGGGTCCATTTGCGTTTCCATATGGCTTTTTTGTCAATTTCTAATACAAAAAAAAAAAAAGGCCTGTTGGATTTTGATGGGGGTTGATTGCGTTGAATCTATAGATCCCTTTGGGGAAAACTGACAGCTTAACAATAATGAGTTTTCTCATCGTGAACGTGGTATATTTCTTTACTTATTAAGATCTGTAGTAATTCCACTCAGCAGGGTTTTATAACTTTCATCGTTCAGGTCTTGTATATCTTTAGTCAGTCTTATCTCTAAGTATCTCCTATTTTTGATGCTACTCTAAAATACATTGAAAAAAACCCCTCAATTTCTGATTTTTCATTACTAGTAGACAGAAATACAATCAACTTTCCTATGTTGATCCTGTACCCTGTAACATTGTTAAACTTAGTATGACTATTTAAATTTAAATTAGTTAAAATAAATACAGTTCAGCACTCAGATGCCCAGTTGCGCTAGCCACATTTCAAATGCACAATAGCCACATGTATCTTGTGGCTACCATGTTGGACAAATGCAGATAGAGAACATTTCTGACATCGCAGAGAGTCTTACTGGAGAGCACAGCTCTAGAGAGACATCACCTCCAGTTCAAGGAATCAGGAGTATTGCTTGAAAGAAGCTGACTCCTGTAACCTTCAACTTCATATACTTAAAGTTCTCTATCATCTCTTCTGACTCACAGAGTTTGGATGTTGGTCCTTAACCCATGCCCAGCACACTTTGATGGGAGTTCATAGTATCACTTCTCTTCTTGCATTTGAGCCCATTTCCTGCGATTGGAAAGTCCCTGGGCCGAGAGAGCACATCTAGGAGCTTCTTTTCTTGCTTCTTAGCACAGCAGTAGAATGAAGATAGCATTAAATAATAACGCCTGCTCCTGCCGCTTCCCGGGTCTGCCTGCAGACCACAAGCGAGCACAGGAAACTTCCACATGTCACTCAAGTATTACGTAATGCTATTTATTCATTATAATTAGTATTAAAGTGCATCTGGATCCCAAGAAGCTTTGTCATGTCAATGGCATTGCCTCAGTTGGGTCACAAGAATGAGAAGAGACAGTCACAGTACATTCAGCATCTTTATTTGGGTTTTCCAATGATCTTATGAACGTTATTGCTACAGTTCTGAGTTGCGTGCTCTAAACCTTGAGTCTGTCAGTGGAAGGATGTTAAAGCAGAATGTAATTGAAGTTTTGAAGGAAATAGAAACACATGGTTTAGAACTCTTCCACATCTTATTTATTTATCTACTTTTCAGTGTAAACCAAATCTTATTTCCAGAACGTTTTTCAGATGGCTTACGGTGGGACACACAGCACGACAGGATAGCATAAATTAAGTGAGGCAACACAAAATAGGAGGAAAATAACACGTCGGAGCTGGTCATGTGCTAAAAACTGCATTTCTGTACATCTGCTGCTTCCTGGTGGGTCAGAGGCAGAGCCCACAGCACCATGGCCACAGACAGAATAAGGAAAGCTTGTCAGATACACAGTTCACAGTGATGTCCCTGAGAAAATTCTGTCGTTCACACAGAGGCCAGGCAGGAATTGTTCCCGGGAGTCCTCATAAAGAAAACAGTCTGTGATGTAGGGAACAGCATTTTCCACCACAGTCTTACTGAGGGCACACAAGTGAGTTTCATAGGCTTGTTTCCCATAGTGATGCTCTGGGTAAAAGCAAGTTGGCGGCGGGGGTGGGGTGGGGGGAGGGAGGTGGGGGGGAGGGAGGTGGGGGGGGAGGGGGTGGGGGGGAGGGAGGTGGGGGGGGAGGGGGTGGGGGGGAGGGAGGTGGGGGGGAGGGGGTGGGGGGGAGGGAGGTGGGGGGGAGGGAGGTGGGGGGGGAGGGAGGTGGGGGGGAGGGAGGTGGGGTGGGCGGTGTGATACGGCAGAGGTCCCCAGCTCTCTACCATCGCCATCCTGGGATACCTCACATGTATCTGGAGAGTGAATAGATTCAATAACTATATTTCTTCAAGGAAACCACCAGAAATGTTATCTCCCTCATCTATATTTCAGGAAACATTGGGAGGTAGATGGCTTACGCGATGCTCTCTGGGAAAATGCCCGCTTGGCCAGTTAAGTCCAGGCTTGTATTCAACAGTGTAGTTGGAAGTAGGTCAGCATCTTTCTATAAGATATGAGACGCCAGTCATGATACCTGCCACCCAAGAGACAATTGCAGCCCTGATCTGAGGTGGACGGGCTAAGGCAGTGGCGGATTTCTCATGAGATACTGCTTTGGATTTATTCCAGCGCCTAGAGGAACTGCCTGCAGACTTGCCAAAGTTGTGTTCCATGTAACAGGCTGGGGCACCTCAGCCTGAGAATTTCCAAAGTCAGTGAGACAGACACATTGTGGCCAAGAGTCCCCAGGACACCTAGAGCAGGTGTGCCTTTCAACAATGCTATTTCTTGCTGTCGCTTCCAAGATAAGCTGACTATTCCCTAAGTCACCAAATGTGGAAACTTTTTTATCCAGCAGTTTTAGGTCAGGGAAATAAAGGCGGTGCCTTTATTCTCAGAATAGTATGTCAGTGGCCCCTCTCCCTGGCAGTGGTTAGGGAAAAGTTGGTGGACGCGTAGCTGGGGATAAATCCCTGTTGCCTGTTGTAGAGAATGCTTACCTTCTTTTTATAGAGCAGGGATCTACAGCCTGCTTGTCCTTAAGTGCTTTCAGATCATAAATTAATAAGTTAAAAAGGAAGACTGCCCGTGCCCCTGTTTTGCACCCTCCTGAAGACTTAATGTGCTCTCTAGAAGACTCTGTCTGCTAGTGCCACCTGCCATGGAATTGTAGTGCAAGTTTTGCATAAAAATCAACAGACAGGACCTATGCAGAAATGTGTATACCTAAGCCTAGAACAATTGTAGTCTTTTGGGGAAAAGGCGGATAAAGGCCAGTAAAAGTTATAAACAAGCTCATCTTGTTCTGGGATGATTTCCTCTTGAGGTGAAGCATGTAGTGCCGTGGCTTCCGGTGGAAGGGCCTCATTCATAACTTGCTGATTCCTTATGTGATGTGTTGTCCTAAGGAATCCAGACTTGTGATTCTTCAAGCCTTTTGTTCAAGCGAGTAGTTGGTGTGCATCCTGACTGGAATAACTAGTAAGAAAAGCAGCCTACAGTCTGGGGGGCCCTTTTGGAAAAAGGGAAAAAAAAAGAGCAATATTCAGGGTACAAGTAGGTGGAACTGTAGTGACAAATCATCGGCGTAGCACTGTGAAAATGTACATGGTACGTCTTTTCTGGAAGGTAATTTGTCAGTAGCTAGCTAACACTTTTAAATGTACATATTCTTCCGGCAAGTGATTTTACTTTTGGGAATACACCTAAGAAAATAACCAGAGACAGGGAAAAAATGTATATGCAAGTGTGTTCAACTGGATGAAAAACTGAAAACAACCTAAATGCCCAGCAAGAGGGGACTGATTAAGTAAATGGGGCCATTAAATATCAGGCTATAGAAGTCTATTTAATGCCATTTTCACAGTATATATTTAAGTGAAAATAGCAAGTTATAAAACGATATGCCCAATATATTAATTTTATATCAAAACCCAACCATATGTATACACACATATTTACACAAATATACACATACCTCTATAAACATACACATATAACACTATAAAACACATATCAAGACACTTAATAATTGATTGCGATGGTAGATTATATATGCTTTTTTTTTTATCTTTACTCTTTTCTGTTTCATCCAAATATGCTAAAATGAATATAGGTAACTAATATTAACAGGAAAAATGCTGTTAAAAGGAGGAAAGTGACCACTTTTTCCCAGGCACAGAATATTCTAAGGATGGTAGGAGCCTTCACAGGGCATAGAATTAGGGGTAGCTATTCCGACAGAAGCGGCAGCATTGGCCCCTGTTGAGAATAGGGGTAGAGTTACCCTCAGACTGCCCCACCTCATCGCCACCAAGAGATACTGTTCATTAAGGTGGAGGTTTAGAAATATTTTTGTGTGTCACCTGGTCTTTATGGAAGATTGCTGCGGGATCCATGCACTCCTCAGGGGCTCCGGGGCAGGCCCTGTCAGCCCCACCCCAAGGCTGACTTCCAGGTCTCCCTACAAAGGATTCACTCCTTTGGAAGTCTGTACAATGAATAGCGTTCGAAGAGTCTCAGAAATGAGGCCATGTGTCCAAAGCCTCTGCACAGATCGCGGTAGGGCAGCATATGTGTTTAGACAAATCACGGGCGTTGTTGCAGGGAACACACCCGAACCTGGCGGCTCCTGCCCTGGGAAGCCATCGGCACAGCAGTGGGCACACCAGGGCTGATGAGATAAGCAGACGTGTTGGTCCGCCGCGGCAGAGTCTTCCGGTCAACCTGTTTTCCCGCTCCCCGCAGGGCTACTGCTGGCTCGCAGGGCTGTGAGCGCCCTGGAAGCAGCTCCCCCTCCTGCCTGCATCTCTACCAGGTGTCCCTTCCATGCGGGGCTTCTGCTGGAAACCCAGTGGGCCCCCTACAACTACATACTAAGGAGAAATTCACGCCGATACTCAACACAGCTGGCATGTATTGAGTGGTTACACGTATGATGTATTTAATTCTCACAACCAGTTCAGGTAGATGCTGTTTGTAGCCCTGCTTTATAGATGAGGAGACTGAACCTTAAGGGTACATGAGTCAGAGTTACCCAGGTCGTGGGCAGTAGAGGCAGGATTTGAATGCAGGTCTGTGTCTACGTCCTGGGTGGGCTCATCCTTCCATGCTCACCTCATAGGCTTGCCCACCTGTATCTCCACTCCAGCCTTTCCTTCCATACAGATGGCTTCCTATTAAAAAAAAAAATTCATGTATTTATCACAAAATTACCCACCTCTGATTTTCACTGTACTAGGTACTTAAAGAGATTTGAGGGCTTCCCTGGTGGCGCAGTGGTTGAGGGTCCGCCTGCCGATGCAGGGGACACGGGTTCGTGCCCCGGTCCAAGAGGATCACACATGGCGCGGAGCGGCTGGGCCCGTGAGCCATGGCCGCTGAGCCTGCGCGTCCGGAGCCTGTGCTCCGCAACGGGAGAGGCCACAGCGGTGAGAGGCCCGCGTACCACACACACACACAAAAAAAGAGATTTGAGTCTCTCAAATCTACAAACCAAATTCCAACACCCTTGGGCTTTTCTTCAAATTTCTGCCTTCTAGTCACCTTCTTACAGCTCTTTTCCCCTTCTTGGCCACATTGCGTAAATGTGATGTCTACACTTGCAATGTGCCTTTCTTTAACTCCTGCCTCTTCCCAGAGTGGCTCTTGTGAAGGTCACCAGTGCTCTCCTTGTGGCTAAAGCCAGGGGGCAGCGTGGTGGCGGTGGTACTCCTCCCCCTCCCCCCCATCCTCCTTCATTATTATTATTATTCCTTATAGTTGGCTCTTCTTTCAGCATTTGATGCTGCTGACCGCTCCCTCCTTGAAAATCTTCCTGCCCTCTTGGTTCCATGGCACACCTGTCAGCAACCATGAAGGGTCTGAGAGTTTGCCTTATTTGCAAGCAAAGGGGTTAGGTTGCCCGTTGCATGGTTGCATGGATGCTGGCAGGAGACACGAGACTCTTGGGTCAGAGACAAAGGACTTTATTACTTATTACTCCGCAGGCACCACAAGCTTCATGTCTGCAACAGTTTCCCTTGTGCCCCCAAGTCCTGTGAAGATATGTGAGGGTGGATCCAGGTGGGGTTTACACACAGCAGGTCTGTGTCATAGCTGGGGAGCCCCACGCCTAGGATACCCCAATCTTTTATTATTACCTTTGAGATATAATTTACAAACCATAAAGTTCAATAAGTCTACCATTTAGTGGGTTTTAGTGTATTTACAGAGTCGTGGCACCATTGCTACATGCTCTGTCTTTCCTTCTTTCCACCTGTAGGGACCCCAGATTAAAACATAGCCCCTGTAGGGCGACCCAGGGGAGGGAAATCTAGCTGGGCTTTGGATTTGCACAGGGTTGGGTTCCCTCAGGTTCGTCTGAAGCTGATGCATGGACCTCATCCTGCTTCATCCTGTGCACCTCCTCTCTGAGGACCGTAGGCAACTCTGACCTGGAGCTGTCCCCTCACACACGTATTCTTTCCTCCTTTACTTTGTGATATTTTTTCTCCCTGTCTTCCCTCAGCCCATCCCCCATTTATGTGCTGCAGGACTGATCCAGCTCATTCCCGCCCCAGCGCATGGGAGCTGGGAGAAAGCGTGGCGCGCAAGGCAGCCCTGCTTCTTGCCCTCGTGGAACTTACCTTTCGGCAGCAGAGACAGACATTTAGCAACTAATCACAGAGTTACATGTTTTATCACACGTGTGACCAGGCTCCAGGGGGGAAAGGGGTCTGCTGAGGAGGTAGGGAGTAGGGAGAGTGGGGAGGAATTATGAGTCTCAGAGACGTGCCGCGGAAGAAGTGGCCAGTGAGCAGAGTTCAGAGAGGTGAACTGGAAATAGTCAAAGGGCCACCAGGCTGCACAGGGCGATGGCATGCGTGCAGGCCCTTCACCACCTGCTCATCCTCTTTGCTCAGGGCTGACGGCCCCCTGTAGGGCTTATGCCAGGACCCTCCTGACGCTGCAGGAACTCTGAACCCAGAAACCAACCGTAAATGGGCAGTCAGCCATGCGCGCAGTGGGCCCTTGGGAGGTCTTTAGCATAGCGAATCAAAAATGATTTATGTCCACTTCTATTTCTTTCAACTTTTAATAAAGAATAATCAAAAGCTCTTCTTTAGAGATTGCCAAAGAGGTGCAAATATGGTCTTAAGAGAATCAATGGGCCAGCTTTTAGCAAGTTTCCAAATGTCATGCCATTGACGCAGTATGACTAGAAATGAAAAGAATATTTCGAATGAATTGTGGGAAGTTCACTGAAATATTTTCTAGCCAGGAGATTTCTGGAGCAATTAGAATAATTTTCAACTGGAAACGGTGGCCTCATTTTACGTGTGTGTGTGTGTGTGTGTGTGTGTGTGTGTGTGTGTGTGTGTGTGTGCGCGCGCGCGCACTTGCGCTAGGAGCTCAATTCAGCACACGGGAGGTTTCTAGGACCCATGTGTTAGAATATCTCCTGTAAAACAGTCATAATGTCAGTTGCACACAGTTTCCTTTTGTTAAAGACAGTAATGTTTCCACTTCTGCCGATTATAAATCAGTTGCAAGCCGGCATGCACTCCGGCATGTCCGGAAATAATGACAGCCATTTTTGCAGGCTGTGTCTTATCTCTTTGTGAAGGGAATAATGTCCTGACACAGGTGCAGAGAGGATGGGGAATTGCAAAATGGTGAGGCTATTATAGATAACTTGATAGTCAATCAGGTAATACTAAAACAGCAGGCTTTCCATGGCCTCAGGTGCTTCTCTCGTCTTCCTTTCTAGATAGTTCCTGAAGATAGAGAGGTTTTTGCCTGGGTGGTGGAAGGATGCACATATGCCAGGGTCAGAAATATTAAAGTGTGGGCATTTGCAGTCCCTACTCCTGTAAAGAGTGTGTGCTCTCAAACCAAGCCGGCTTATTCCACATAACATAAAACAAGCTAAGGGAAGGTGGAATTTGAGTTGTTTTAAAAGAGAGAGATAAGCAGATGAAAAAGAAGGAAAAAAAGAGAGGTTTCAAAGGGAACTGTTACCATGATGAATGAGAGAGACATGGGTATAAAATGGGATTAAGCAGGACCACCGATAAGGCTATAAAATGCCTTTGTTCAGCTTAGAACACATGTGCCCCCCTGGGTGGATGAATTGGAAAAAGGTTCGCCCTGTGGGCACATGCAGCTCCAAGGCGTATAGCCTGGCACGCAGACAGAGCCTTTGGGCAAAGAAAATAGGTAGCCTTCCTCCAAGAGGGTTCGGTCAGCCTGTGGTCAGGACTCCTGCTTTGCCAGCAGAACAGGGGCTGGATTTGGGTGCCACACCCTTGGCCCATGGCTGGGCATCTCTGGTGCGGTGACCAATTGCTCAGCCTCAGGGAGTGGCCTGGATTTAAGGAATGAATTCCATTCATGTGTTTCGTGATATTATTTGGCCCCGTTCTTTCCAGTGAGGGACTTAAGGTGACATTAGCCTTCAGATCTTGGAGACAGAGGACAAGGCCAGCAGCATCAGTGTCACTCTGGAACTTGTCAGAAATGCAGATTATCTAGCCTCACCCCTGACCTACTGAGTCACTCTGGAGGTGAGCGTTATGCATGCTAAGGTTTGAGAGCCGCTGCTTTAGATGGATGGAGCTGGGGTAAGAAAACCTCACCCAAGCCTAATAGCACATTGGATATGACACCCCTTCATAATATATTCAGAAAGTCTGCTAGCCAGGAATGCAGGAAGATGCTCTGCCCCTCCTTACAAAGATACTTCTGACTTCGAGACCGCTGAGGTTTCTAGAAAGCTAGGCATCGATCACATCAGTTCCCAAACTGTTTTCTGTGGAGCAGTCATTTCCCGCAAGATGGCGTTTGATGTTCTTTGAACAAGCAGAGTGAGTTTCTGGAACACTGCACACTCTACCCGCCTCACACAGAGTCACAGGGTAACTGTGCGCCGTCGTGCACTGGCTGGCAGCTGGGCAACGTGATTAAGGCCTCAGTGTCTGGAATCACATCACCTGGGTCCACATCCTAACTCCATCCCTCAGCAAAGTCATGTTAAGGTTTTGCTCCTCTTGCTATGGTTCATGGACTGGCATCAGCAACAAGACTTGGGAGCTAGCTGGAAATGAAGGATGTCAGGTCCCCCCACAGACTCAGGGAATCGGAGTCTGCATTTTTAACAAGATTCCCCAGGTGGTTTGTATGCACATTAATTTGAAAAGTACTATTCTAAACCATGTTGCTTGACCTGTCTGCCTCAGTTTCCTTATCTGGAGAACAGGAATATTCTTAGGACCTATCTCATGCCTTATCATCCCATGAGAATCACCTGGAGGGTCTGTGAAAGCAAAAGCGGCCTGGCTCCCCCTATAACAGCTCCTGATTTATTAGGTCCAGAGAGGGGCCAGAAAATTTGCATTTCTAACAGGTTCCCAGGGGGTGCTAATGCAGTAGATCTGGGGACCACACTTTGAGAACCACTGCTTTAGATTATTCTAAAAGCACTGCTCATCCTCTGCTGACCGTGTTTTCCTCCTTGAAGGATGCTATTTCAATACTTGACTTTGTGTTTATGTTTTGCCCTTTTTGCTGTTTTGTTGGAATCTTAACGCCAGCCTGTAAATTCTTCTGGGAAGAAATTATAGCTTCCACATTCCACACTCTCTCATTTTCTCTTTTGTTAAATAATGAGGACATTTCCAGTGCAATTAATAATAGAATAAGGAAAGGGGAAGAGACAACTCAGACTACCAACCCCAATAAACAGCCTCCATAAATGGATATCAGCCCTGGAAATCTCATTAAAATTAACATTTCTCACAGGTTCCCGGGCGATGTCGATGCTGGGTCTGGGACCCACCCTTTGAGAAGTACTTTCCTAGGGATTTGAGAAGGATTAAGTGGATTCTATCATGTAAGCCAGGTAACACAGTGCCTAGCACAGACTGAGCACTCGGACATGTTCGTTAATGTGACTTTTACTTAATAAATGCTCAGACAAATCCCATTACTTTGAACAAAATATTTATCAAACTCAGTTATGGACCTTTATTCGCTGGGGGACAGATCGGCTTTTCAGAGGAAGCAGTGTGTTATTGCAGGGTACTTGAGCTTCCCACGTTGTCAGTGATCTATGGAGATCAGTTCCCAGCCCCCTGCCCCCTTTTTTTTTAACATAGATTCAGGAGCAGACAACCAGCAAATCTCAGGGCAGTGGCTCATGGGCTTTCAGGAGACCCTATGTATAATATACTGGAGGAGGAGATAGAGATAGGAAGGTTCCGGGTGGAATGGATTAAAGTGTCCTTTATGAGCCAGTGCCCCAAACCGCAGGGTACTGTGCATGTTGGCTGCTAAAGGCTCACAAATCCTCCTTCCCCAGAGAACTGTGCCCTTGGTCAAAGGGGCACCGTTTTTCCTCCCCCACCTGCCTATGACCTGTGACTGATGGGCGTGGAGTGCAGAAGCTGGCCCCTTGCCTCCTGGTGAGATTAGCTCTGGTACACTTCATGCTCTGGAGCTCCGTGGAGTCAGGCTGAAGCCAGACCCCAGTTTCCACCACATCGTTGCTCAGCTTCTTTCCTCACCCTTTTCCTTCATACCTGTTCTCCTGAGAGCACTCGGTAAATCGCCAGGTCTCAGACTCTGCTTCCTTCTGGGGAGCCCAACCTAAGACACTCTTCTGAGTGCCCAGTGGGAAACTTGCTCAATTGATTCATTGACTCAGAGGGGCTAGAAGATGATTCATTTTAGAACCACAGACATAGCTCTGAAAAACTTGCCACAAGAAGAAAGGAAGTGTGCCTGGAACTTTCAGAGGAAGGATATACTTACGGATGAAAAATATTACAGGAGCCAAAAGAAAATTTCCAACAAGCCAAAGGGGTGACGTGGGCCTGAGGGTTTGATAGAATTTTCCACAGGCTTCTATGTGCATCAGCTATGTCATGCTCCTCTCTGGCTTTTCCCAGGACTTTGACTTCCCTTCTCTGTCCTGCTCCTCTTTCCTAGCACCCTAACATCTGCATCCCTGTGCACTTGCATGGCACCTGGTATGATGGCTGGGAAGCTTTACTCTCCCACTTTGCCTCTGGGTTGTGGTCCACTTCAGGCTCCTGGCATCTCCCCTGTACCACCCCTCCCTGTGCCCACTCGAACCTGCTCATCGCCTATGGGCTTAGGTTTCTGAGTCTTTTCCTGTGTCATGAAACCTCCCCTTGTTTGCTTCCCTTGCATTTTCTCTCCTGCCTCTGTCTGGGGCTGAGACAGTGGCTGGCACCTGTGCTTCTTACTCATTCTCTCTGCTTAAATCCCTTCTCTGTGTTGCCACAGCATTCTGGCATCGGAGCCTCTCACCATTCCTGGTCTTCTAGAATCCCTCCCGATCTCTGCTCCTGGGCTCCTGGGTGACTGTGCAATTGCTTGCCCTTCCATCTGGGCTCATCTCTCTGAACTTAACCTCCATTTCTCCTTGCCCTGGTCCATCACAGCCCTGTTTCCTATTGTGGCTCTGGGCCCTCCTGCTCGACCCTGTCCTGCTGTTGCCTGCGCCCAGTATGACAGGTGTGATTATCAAAAGGCCTATTTTCTAGAGATTTTATTAGACAACCTGCGATTTCCTATCCTTCCATGGGAGAAAGCCTGGTGGTTCGGGAGCTAAACAGAAAAATCTAAATTGTTCAAGGGGATGCACTGAATCCTCTCTGGTTCTGCTGGAATCTGACATCTTTAAGAAGCAAAGTTAAATAATACTGGAGGAGACACCAAAATAAAATTTAAACATGAAAAATTAATATTTTGCACTTAATCAGTCCTTTGCCGTTTGTGTTAATTCCTTATTGCTGATGTAGAAAGTTCTGCAAACTTAGCGGCTTAAAACAATGCAGATTTATTACCTTACAGTTGTGGAGATCAGAAGTCAGAAACTGGGTCTTACTGGGCTAAAATCAAGGTGTCGGCTGGGCTGGGCTCCTCTGGAGAAGGAGAGGGGAGAATCTCTTCCCTTAACCTTTCCAGCTTCTGGAGACTACCCTGCATTCCTTAGCTCATGGTTCCTTCCCGCATCTTCAAGCCATCAGTCACGTCACTCTGACCTCTGCTTCTGTCACCACATCTCCTTCTCTGACTCTGGCCATCGGCCTTCTTCCTCTTCTGCATATAAATCCTCTTGGATAATTCAGGATCTCTCGCCATCTGAAAATCCTTAATCACATCTTCAGAGTCCCTTTTGCCATGTAAGGTGATATATTTACAGATTCCGGGGATTAGGATGTAGACATCTTTGAGGGGCTGTAATCCAGTTTACTCCACTTCACCTGGCTAATTTCATGGTTAATTTAGAGAGCTCCACTAACACCAGGATATACCTTCATGTGTTAAATGTTTTACATGCCTTCTCATTTATTCGTCGCAGTAACTCCATAGAGCAAACACCAGTATCAGATCCATTGTTTAAATGAGGAAACTGAAGCCCAGAGAAGTGCAGGTGCCTACACAAGTGGTTTTGGCTTGCGTTTGTTTTCCTATCAGTTACTGTAACTTGCTGCTGTGAGAAAGGGCCTTATTCAGACTCAGAGTATCACATCTAAGATTCAGGATGGTAAAGACAAAAATGCCTTGCTAGAAATGTTGATTCTAGAAATGTTTAGCAAGTCAGGAGGCTTCAGGGCACGGTGCTAGAAATGAAAATAGCAAAATCCTGCCCTCGGGGAGCTCACAGTCTACAGTGGGAAACACTTGTAGGAAAAAATGTGTGGGAAGTCTGCACCATACATAAGAGAGTGAGGAACTTCCAGAAGATGTTGTGACAGTCAGGGGCACTTACTGGAGATGCTAACGAGCTGAACCTGTGTGTTTAAGGGAGCGGGAGTATCTCCAGGGAGACAGGAGGCACCAGGCAGAGGAAGAAGCATATGCCAAGGAGGAGAGGTGTTGAAAAGCCCCCATCCCTGCTCTACCTGGAGGGACAGATTGGTCCCTGTGGGGGAGACTCAGAGCCCGTGGGTGGTGTACCAGGACACCAGCTGTTTATTATCACTTTGTGGGCTGTGTCTTCACTAACTTACCTGAGTCTGCATTTACGGAAACCCTGTGGGTTTTGCTTAAGAGATGAAGGAAAACAGGAGGAAGGTTAAGGGGCCAAGTGCCAACCCCAAATGCAGATGAGAAAGGAGGCAAGGTGTTTAGAAGCGGCTGTGCTCTCTCTTCCTATGGCCAGGCATCCACCCTCTTGAATCAGCTCACTAGCAAAGTTTATTCTTGAATCA